>NC_064638.1:637836401-638138446 GCF_023864345.2 Schistocerca serialis cubense
TTTCTTTGAGGTTCTGAGGAATTGAGTGTAAAAAGAATTGTCGGATTCGTGCAGTGTGGTTCAGTATAATTGTTCACTGAAGGTGATGCGTGTTGTGTTCCTTCAAAAGACACTGACGCAAAACGTAATTCTGATGCGTCTGTTAGCAGTTGTAAGATTTCGCACGACTGTGGTGACTTTTATAAGCTTTCTCTAGAGTGTGGCTACTTATCGCCGACCAACTCAGCTTCAGAATTCACATGTTCACTAACAGTCGTTTATTCAGTTTAATTGTTGTTCACTAAACTGGATAATAATTGTGGATCGTCGCAATTTCCTGCAGGCTCATGTAAACTGTTAGTTCCTACTTCCTAATCGCATAAGTTGGTTTATCTCATCCTGTACCGAATTGTTTTTTTTGCAACAACCTCTGTAGTCTTATGCTACGACGAATTTTCATATTATTTCTTGTTGTACCAAATATGATGATACACTGTTTCTTGGAGAAACAAAATTGCTACAATGACTAAACAAACAAAAACATTATTCTGCACGCAAGTACTCACCAATGAAAGAAATCTGTATCATTGCGCTAACTCTTTACACAACAAAGTTATCGATAATAATCACAAGACACAAAATTTAAAAAATTTAACAGAGAATTGTAAATGAAAAGATTGAACAACATAAGTAAAATTAGCGGAGTGGCATTTGATGCTTTCGAAAAATCCAACTACCGTGGCAGAAAGCCTGACAAACGTAACCTCCCCAATATATTTGTTTCTGTCTAAAATTTAGCCCAACTTTACCTCCCACTGTATACAAGTCTACGTATTACCAAAACTATGTCCTCACAAAGTGTTGTCCAATTTAAACTGGTTTGCTAACCCTTGTCTAAACAGAACTTAATTTGAACTGAACTCTAACTGATATGACTGCAGCTTGTCTTATATTAAATGCAACTGAAGTAAAACAATTATCTGGCTCTAATTAAAATTTCCATTTACCTCGCCTTGTACATTGTTGGAGATTTCTCCAAAGCACAACACCAAAGAGCAAGAGGGCAGCGGGTAAGCTAGATTTCTGTTTCTAAATACATATACAAACTGTTGCATATGGTAGTGCGTAATGATAAACAGTGGGGTGGGAAGAGTACTTATCCCTATGATATGATATTCCAAGATAATGACTTCAGAATGAAGTATGTATTCAGAAAGACGGAGTAAAGCTTCACGTGACCTTCACACATAACATTGGACTGGAAAGTACTATGTTTAGCAAAATGAAGAATGATTTGAAACGGGTACAATGTTAACACAGAGCTTCTATAAAAAACCAAACAGCTCAATAAGTTAATACGTTAAGGCGTGACTCAGGGAAGTGCGGTGATCTTTCTCTCAGCTCCGAGCTAGTTAATTAGCTGACAATAATTATTCCTAGCTGCGCAGTGCTGCAATCTTACCTCAGACTTCTTCTCTTCAAAAATAATAACATTATTCAAAAGACAGATACTGTTCGCTTTCTAATGTGTTCTTCTTACTAATAATTGGTGTCCTTTACAATCAATCGTTCTTCATCTAACGGATACCATTACGAGTGAACACAGCTCTACTGAATACGTCCGCCACCTATCACACATCAACTAAGAATTTATCGGACTGCGCAGAGACAAAGACTGTGCGAAGACAAGACCAGAGATTGTTCAACAGTAAAGTAACTTGCTCTCTCTCTCTGACGTACAAATCGATGACATATAAAAATCAAAACGGCATGACCATCTTACGCCGGCCGAAGCGGCCGTGCGGTTAAAGGCGCTGCAGTCTGGAACCGCAAGACCGCTACGGTCGCAGGTTCGAATCCTGCCTCGGGCATGGATGTTTGTGATGTCCTTAGGTTAGTTAGGTTTAACTAGTTCTAAGTTCTAGGGGACTAATGACCTCAGCAGTTGAGTCCCATAGTGCTCAGAGCCATTTGAACCATTTTTTTGACCATCTTACAAGGTTTGCTAGTCTCAGTCTCTTCCTGTCCTTGGGAAGGTTGGGAGGTTCACATTGAACTTTGAGAAACATTGCTGTGAAAATAAAGTAGACGAGAGCTCTCATGCTGCTGCGGGCTATTCCGTTCGTAGTTGGAAGTGCCTGTACGACGTGTGGGATGTATGACGCTAGGTAGACGTGGGCATTTTATCTCCTTTGCAGGGACGTTGAAGGTGTGCAGGCGGTAATCTGCTATCCCTGCTCCAATTTGGTGCAGAAGACGCCTATATTTATGGGACGTCGTTTGGCGTATATCGTTCGTGAAGTCTAAACCCAAGCGTCTCATCTGCTTGCTGACACATTCAGGCGGCAACCCTGTCCCGATGCCCAAAGCGATTAACGTTTCAACGTTAATGCGGCTACTCGAGGCTGCTTTCATGGCGGGTCTAGTATTGGCGCCGTCAAAGAGGGCCAGCAACGTTGCATCAGAAGGTGGCGGTACCGAGCGTCATTACAGTCAGACTACGGCGTCGGTCGGGTAACAAGGCTTCTAAGGCTAGCTTGTAATCGTTGGTAACGGACAGCCTTGGCGCACCGAGCGGTGAAGCAGGACTGGCGCCGTTAACCGACGGTTAACGAACTCCCTCAATGACGTGTCGTGAAGTAGGCACATCACTACTTCGTTAAAGCGGTTCCTTTATAGCATGCTCCGGAGAACTGCAGTCTAGAATACCTGACTGAAGTTTATGGATGCCAGCGCACATGTTAGCCGCGGAACCTTCACTGGTGTATGTTGTGGGGACCTGAGAAATTACACTCTGTACCGTAAGCTTCATACGTGTTGCCATCAAAGATTTTCATGTCAGTAGTCAACAGCGTCCAGGGACGGTAATCACCGATAAGAAACCCATCGTTCGGTTTATCAGTAGGCACTGTAAGTCCTCCCAAGAAGGTTATGGGCAGTCCTACATCTGGAGAAATCAATTCTTGGCATATAACTATCCGAACCTCACCAACAGCTGCTTGAAGTCCCGACAAAACTCCAAACGGTGTCCTCAGGTCCTGAGGTCTTGTTGGAAACTCCTCTGTCGTTGGCACCGGTCAATTCTACTGTAACGTCAGGTATCAAGTCCGCTTAAAATACCTACAGCATGGGGCCGTGAATCAGCACTGTGGCTTCCGGATCCGCTTGCCGCACCGAATACAGCACAGCGTAATGGTCATTAAAAGCTTTGGCTGTATTCCGATGTTCGTCGAGACGTCTACCATACTTTGTGTCGATAATCTGGACCAGCGTCCGTGTTAAGCTATCCGTGTACACCTCTCGGACTGACTCAGACTTTCGTATGTAGTCCTGTCTACATCCATATATCATAGTCTGCTATTTTCATCACAAAATGCTCGCAGTTACATTCTGTATTCCATCACCAGCGGGAATCGAGACCTTTCGCCCATCTCGATGTATAATATTATCTACCGTCAGCCTTTAGGAAAAACATCATCCACACAATTAAGGCATACAGAATAGGAAGATAGGTGCGGAAACTATCGCACAATCAGCTTAACATCTCATTCATTCAAAGTGCTGACTAGAGGAAGCTAAGGCGAAGTGGCTACACGAAAAATGTGAAGAAATCGAAAAAGGAGTGATTGTCGGAGGACTGACTCTGCATTTAGAAAAGTCAAAACTACCTTCAGTTAAATTAAAAGCAAAGACCGTAACATTAAGAGTGCAATCGTAATTCCACTGTTAAGCGCAGAGGAGAGACCTGACAGGTGGAATGAGTGCACTGAAGACCTCTATGAGAGGATTTGGGGAGGCCTGCCTGATGACATGATGGAAGAAGAAAGCCGAAGTCAACAGGAGTGGTGTAAGGAAGCCAGTATTAGAGTCGGAATTTAAGAAACCAAACAAAGTACACGTTTGGACCACTTGAATTTGCGCATACAACGTCCCGACTGGCTAACTTCAATGATAATTCACTAGGAAACGGGGCAACGTATCGAAGCTTTTTATAGCAATTATTTCTCACCATAGCTTGCTCTGCTACACACTTACAAGCTCTTCAGTCTGTTTCTGTCGGCCATTTACATTCGTAATGAATGTCTGTAACAGGAGGTTTAGAAATATCCAAAATAATATTTCCCGCTGTAATACATTTACCTAACGCCTCATAATACTGTTCAGTTCGATGCCAACTAAAAATTCTTTAAAAAATAACACTCCTTTGAAAATTTCGTTTGGCAATCAATAAAGGAGCTCCGTGTCTACCTTCCCTGGATTTTGTTTGCTTTATATACCGTAATTTGCACTTAGTTTTCATGTTTTTACCAGACATTGTCATTCATCAGTTTGAAAAAATGTTTTTATTAACAAAATCAGACATATCATAAAAACACTCAACATTACTGACAGATATATCTTGGGTTTATCAATAGAACTCTAGCACTAACAATACTACTAAGGTCACCGTCTCGGCACACACGAAGGTCAAATTCCACAGATCACAGCCAAGGACATGCTCGAATAGGTAAATTTACGGATCTAATAAAGCATTACATCGCCTAGAGGCAACGATAGGTTTATCTGTAGCGCTGATGGTGTGGACTAATATTTTGCGAGCATGATTCAGCATCTAAACTGCTCTAATAGAATTCTTCCTTTTACATCCGCACACAGCAGACCGTAGCATAAACATTCCACAGTGCAGAAAACTTGTTATGCTTAAATATGAGGCTTATTGTCAGTAAAATTGCAAATAATTTGTCCTTACCCAGCTCACCCATTGTATCCTCCTACGTAACGACCAACCCACGCAATGTGGTTATGGAGCCAGACTGACGATATCTCATATATTGGTGGAATGTCCCCTTCTTTCTGCCATTCGTGTTAAGTATAACCTTCCCGATTCCTTAAATTCAGTATTAGGAGACGATCCACGGATTGTTGAACTGGTCCTCGGTTTCCTCCATTGAGGTAGTTTTTATTTCGACATATAAGGTTCTCCTTTAGTCTTGGAGCAGGGGTGGTTTGGTTGTGGTTGGAACTTCTTATACAGTCTTCTCGGTCTGCGACCTCATGACCGCCCCCTTTTATGCCTTTACTGTGTGTGTTTAAAGTTTATTACTTTATGATTTGACTCCCCTGACTGGTTCCGTCCACTTTTTGCAAACCCTCTTTCTTCTGTAACTCACTTATGAATCACTGGACTGATGACCTTGCCGTTTGGTCCATAACACCTGGTCCATAACACCTCTCAATCAATCAATAATTCAATAATTTATCCTCTCTTACACCATCGAAGGTTGACAGCTGGAGACAAACTACTAACTTACGATGCTGGTGCTACACTCTCTCATCCCTACTACCAAACTCATATTCTCCTGTAACACTTTCTTCTATTGCTTCCCTGCTACAGCTTTTCAGCCCCCGCCCCCTCCCTCTTACTCATGAATATTATATTATCTTCTCCCTTAACATAGTACTGAAACACCGTTCAATATGTTTTCGCTACAGGCGTTGGTTTGGTGTCGATTCTGATACGAACGACCTGGTAATTAAATTGTTCAAAGTAAATCACTCCCTGCTCTATCCTCCTATTCATAGGGAATCTTTATCCTGTCACCATTTTCTGATGCTAGTTATATTACCCTACGTTCGTCTGACAAGGAATCCTTCTTTCCATTTCAGTTCATTGACCCTCTTTACAACTAGACTGAGTCTTTGCATTTTATAGGAACTTCGAACTCTTTTATCTCGCCTGAAGATGATGGGTACGAAATTCATTGAAACGTTCCGACACGACGACGCCATCAGTCGAATGATCACCCGATAGGATGTAATACACAGGTCCCTTTAGGCATTATGAGAAACATTATGGACACATACTCCCAGTAACCAGTACGACGTTTTAAAATATGTAGACGAGGAAGTCCGTAGTTTAAGGACAGAGGCACTTAGTGAACCAGACAGAACAGTCTCCGACGTTACTGCCCGGAAATGCCAACTATCTCCACTCAGAACAGTCAACGGATTCCATAAATACCCACAAGCGCCTCATTCCGCTTTGCGTTAGAGAATCCTAAAGAAAGATTAATAGCCCCGGCACGTCTCGGATTACGGCATAAACACAGCTGCAGAACTGCTAACGAAGAACGGTGCGCGTGCTCGTGGATCGTAAAAGCCGAGTCTCAATAAATAAAACCAGCTGTAAACGAGGTCCCCTTATAAACGGACAGGACTTTCACAAGAATTTGCTCGCTCGCAATGGTGTGTCGCTACAAAATTCCATTGTAATACTGCATGACAGGTGACGACCATCATGCTACCTGCATTTCCATAGAGGTACTGCACTGGTACGGCCAACGAAAATAGCTCAATAGAGGAGTGTGATGGACTATGGGCGTAATTGAATTTACGCCCTTTTTCCGTCAAAGTGCTAAATCGATACCTCCATATTTGAATTACCCACCCTGAAAATTTCAGCTCGATATCTTGGGTATAGCCTAAGCAATCATCTTAAGAAGGCAGTAGATGACAGGCAGTTGTCACCTTGTTTACCGCGTATAGGTTATTGTATCAACTCTGAGCAGCGTTGCGTGTCAATTTTTGTGATATAATGAGTAGAGTGAGTGGTAATGAGTCAGAAAATGACTTTACAGACAAAAAGAAGAAAAGAAAAAGTGCAGAAAGTTGAAGGACATTCAAGACTTGTTGCGCTTTCTTTCTGATGCAGTAAAAGGCTGGTATGAAAAACTTCTAGACAGAGTAAACAGTGAAGAAGCTATAACAGCCATCAACATATATTTTTAGTTAATGCACAGTGTAACTGGATGATAAAATAATAAAAGCAATTTTCAACTCAGTTATCACGATATTTTGTAGAGGTATCATGGTTTGATGGAAAAAGGGCGTAAATCATTCATCATATTTTGGATAGTATATCATAAATGGAAGAAATATCTTCTGTTGTAAGGAATGATTCTGTATGAATAAAACGTTCTCGGTTTTCCAACTGCGTCAGTTCGATTTGGCGCGGCTGGAAAACCGAGAACGCTTTATTCATGTATGCCGTCGCGAAAGACTCCGTGGACACAATGATTCTGTACGTTAAAAGTATGGTCTAAGACAAAATTATTACATCATTGAAATATAACTGTTTTTCAATAAGATATAAACATGCAAATCTTTAACTCACTTTAACCGGAAATGCACTTTTAGAACTTACGCCCATAGTCCCCAGTCCACACACGGTCATTGTAGTTCAACAGTTCGCCTTCCTGGAAAGCCTGTAAAAACGAAGTCCGTTGCAAAACTGTGCCAATAAGCGCTTGGTAAATAGGTATTGAACCTACCGAGCGTAGTGATTTAGTGCCTGTCAATAAAAACCCGGTTTCCATGTAAAAAACAGCTTAAAAATTTCTGTTTTCTTCATTAGTTAATGAATTAAATATTTTACATTAACCAAATAAGTGCGAAAAAGGTTCGTAAAGATTTCACATTACATGCAATTACACTTCTGGCCATTAAAATTGCTGCACCACGAAGCTGACGTGCTACAGACGCGAAATTTAACCGACGGGAAGAAGATGCTGTGATATGCAAATGATTAGCTTTTCAGAGCATTCACACAAGTTTGGCGCTGGTGGCGACACCAACAACGTGCTGACATGAGGAAAGTTTCCAACCGATTTCTCATGCACAAACAGCAGTTGACCAGCGTTGCCAGGTGAAACGTTGTTGTGATGCCTCGTGTAAGGAGGCGAAATGCGTACTATCACGTTCCGACTTTGATAAAGGTCCGATTGTAGCCTATCGCGATTGCGGTTTATCGTATCACGACATTGCTGCTCGCGTTGGTCGAGATCCAATGACTGTTAGCAGAATATGGAATCGGTGGGTTCAGGTAGGTAATACGGAACGCCGTGCTGGATCCCAACGGCCTCGTATCACTAGCAGTCCGATTGGCAGGCATCTTATCCGCATGGCTGTAACGGATCGTGCAGCCCCGTCTCGATCCCTGAGTGAACAGATGGGGGCGTTTGCATGACAATAACCACCTGCACGAACAGTTCGACGACGTTTGCAGCAGCATGGACTATCAGCTCAGAGACCATGGCTGCGGTTACCCTTGACGATGCATCACAGACAGGAGCGCCTGCGCTGGTGTACTCAACGACGAACCTGGCTGCACGAATGGCAAAACATTTCTTCGTATGAACCCAGCTTGTGTTTAGAGCATCAAGATGGTCGCATCCGTGTTTGGCGACATCGCGGTGAACGCACATTGGAAGCGTGTATTCGTCATTGCCATACTGGCGAATCACCCGGCGTGATGGTATGGGGTGCCATCGGTTACACGTCTCTCTTGTTCGTATTGACGGCACTTTGAACAATGGACGTTACATGCCAGATGTGTTACGACCCGTGGCTCTACCCTTCATTAGATACCTGCAAACCCTACATTTCAGCAGGATAATGCACAACCGCATGTTGCAGGTCCTGTACCGGCCTTTCTGGATAGAGAACATGTTCGACTGCTGCCCTGGCCAGCACATTCTCCAGATCTCTCATCAACTGAAAACGTCTGGTCAATGGCGGTCGAGCAACTGGCTCGTCACAATACGCAAGTCATGGGCAGCTGTACCTGTACACGCCATCCAAGCTCTGTTTGACTCAATGCCCAGGCGTATCAAGGCCGTTATTACGGCCAGAGGTGGTTGTTCTGGGTACTGATCTCTCAGGATCTATGCACCCAAATTGCGTGAAAATGTAATCACATGTCAGTTCTAGTATAATATATTTGTCCAACGAATACCCGTTTATCATCTGCATTACTTTTTGGTGTAGCAATTTTAATGGCCAGTAGTGTAGTTGGAAGTCACTGAGTGCTCTCGTTCTCAAATACTGGATGAAGAGGATCCGGGTATTTGCACGCTTTCAGTTAAGGTGCCTCAAGACAAACACTATGTTTTAACTTTAATTCTCGTCTCAATGTATTAAAATCTTAACCTAAGATAATACTTCTTAATAGAAGACTATACAGCATGTTAAGTTTCTAAATTTCGACAATAATTACGCGAAATACAAAAAAAAAAATCATATTTTTGCTACCATGGAAGCCGTTAGGTAGGCAATCTGTAACTAATAACGGGGCCCATGATAGCGGTTCAGTACAACACATTGCAGACAGATTAATGAAGCGAATAAGCAGTTAAATGAGCTACGATAATTAGTTGTGATGAGTGAGCGTTTACGCCGGTTAACGTCAGTATGCATAATTAAGCGATGAAGTACTGACAGAGCGTTCATCACGTTCGTGGAGTGCCACCAACATGGTCAGCAAAATGTCTGTTGTGGAAAATATTCTTCGTTCCTTTAACCATCCTATACCGGAGGTAACAACTCGGCTTTGTATTACGTTGGTTCTTAAGTAGTAGCACTTCTGTCTTGCATGTTGGTATACCGGTTGCTGTGGGTTTACTTATTGCTTCTCATTTTCTATTTGTAGTTCACTGTTGCTGTTTGAGGTTACATACCGTTATGGTGTCATTTGGAGATAGTGAGTGGAGCTGTGGACTCTAGAAAATGGAGTGCTAATTCAAGAAATAGGAACATTTCCGACAAATTCTTCTATTTCAGTTCAATAGTGGGTTGACAGCAGCGGAGGCAAACAGAAACATTTACGCCGTGTATGGAGATAATGACACTGGACAGAGCACTGCCTGAAAGTGGTTTTCTCGCCTTAAGGAGGATCGTTTTAACATCAGTGACTCTTCACGTTCAGGAAGACCTTGAGGGTTTGATGAAGATTGTATAAACCCATTAATCAGCAATTACCCAAGTCAGTCTACTCGAGGACTGGCAAATGTGATGAACTGTGATAATACCACTAACGTGCCACATTTGCATGCAATTGGGAAAGTTCGAAAATCGGGTGACGAGGAATGGTGTCTTTATGCCATCATAAGCAACGGAAAAGAATTGTTGAGCCCAAACAAAGTAGAAACTCCCTGTACATCGACCTGCGTGCATCCACAAAAAATTACGTTATGCACCTGGTGGAACAGGGACGGTGTGCTTTACTACTTGCTTTCCCGAAGTGTAACCATCAATGCTAAAATTAACTGGCAACAACTGAGACGCCTACCAGGTGCAATCCAAGAACGAATACCAGAGAGACTATGTGAAGTGATGCTACCTTATGATAAAGCCCGCCCTCTCGAATGACATTAAACACTATTCAGGATGTGAGTCGTAAAGTCACTCCGCATCTATGTTGTTCGCCTGATTTTGCGCCCTCTGATTTTCTGCTTTTCCGCTCTCGATCGAACAACCTTCAAGGAACTTCCTTTACAGATAAAAACGCGCTCCGAATATGGCTGGGCGAGTTCTTCTCCTACAAACTACATGATTTCTACAGTCGCGGAATCGGAATGTTACCTGAGCGTTGGAAGGCAGTCGTAAATAGTGAAAGAGACTATGTTATTGATGACTAAAGTCTCGGTTATATGTTTCTGTTGTGTTTATTAAACTTACGGAAAAACGCTACGAACTTATGAACCAACCTAATAGTGTGATCAATTATGAAAGTGAAAGTCAAGAGTTGCATCCCTATGAGTGTTCCAGTGTTCTTAGTTACTTCAATGCCTCTGATTTGTTGAACTGGCTGCACTGTGGCGCCCGTGAGTAGTGGTGGGTGGTGTGGGGGGGGGGGGGGGGCAACAGGGGAACTGGTGCTGTTTGTTAGTGTGGGTTGCCTACATCAGGAGCAGGTATGCACTCAGGGCCAAACCTATTATTCTCCTTTGATTGAAAAGTACTTAACCTATTGTTCTGCTAAAAGGATCCTTCCTTTTTATTGACAGGCACTTAACCTATTGTTCCCCCACCCTCTCCCACTCCCCTCGCCCCTCAGGTAACATAGAACACACCACCTCCACATCACTCCTACTGTTACACTTTAAGGTCTGAGTTATTGGAAAAGCCCCTCTCCTACTTATCAGTTTGATTGACTACTTAATTAAATTTATCAATTAATTAACATCTCCTCCTATGTTCTGCACCATGTCACCCACTCATGCACACCCTTCCATTAACTATTGTACCGCTAACACCGTGTTGATATAAAAAATTTATACAAATTAATTAAATCGATATACTTTGCATGTATGGGGTAGCTTTTCATAATTCCTAGATATTTCTCCAGTATTTATAACGAATTCTGTCTCGATGCCATGTCAGAGGTTCAGTGATATATCGTCTGGGCTATAGGCGAAGGTTGATTGAGAAGGATCACAAACAGTAGATGGTGTGGGGATTGAGGTCGTAAGAAATGTACACTAGCTTTTTAGATCTCTAGTGCTACGCTATCCGCTAGAAATGCTGTCTGGGATTTGGAATCAAGTCTCCCCATTCAAGCACATACCTACTTTGGATCCTACAGAAAAGTCCTCTAATGGTTACAGCCACTAGCGAGTAGTATTTCTGGCTCTCTCATAGCTCGAAACGAGTCACCGTTCTGTAACTTATCTGCTACAGTAAAATCCCAACGTCGTTTTAGGTAGTCCATAAGTATCTTGCAACTGCTGCCATTTCTGTGGCTTCACACATGTGATCGTCAAAATTTAAGTCTGAACTGAGTAGAAGTCGGAGAAAACTGTATCTACCACCTTCTGAAACCCGTGTAGAAACAGCCTAAGCTGCGTTATTGTGACGGTACTGTGTTTTGACCATTCAATGGAAGCAGGGAGAAGGACGAGGATTTTTGCGTGGTGCGTCCCCAAACTACACACAAGTACTACAGATCTGCGTACCTCAGGGCCATTCACATCTATCACGCCAAAATGCTATCTACGTTATTCTGTACCATCCAACATAGAAAAATTATAAACTATAAACGCTCCACTAACTTCATCCGACAGAGAACTCGATTTTTATACCGCATTTCTCTCCTCCCATATATCGAAAACAAATAACGCATGCAAGCCGGCATTGACCACATATGATGATCCTATTAAATATACATGTATTGATCAACTGCAGAGACCAGTTTAAAGTTTCATCATCTGTACTGTAGGAGAATGATCTTATCCTGCGGACTATACTGTAAATCACAAGAGACGCTCCCTGTGACCCTGTCTCGTTGTTTGAAATATTGTTTTTTTCTGCCGTAACACGCTTTGTACACTGACATACATTATGTTTTTCCGCCACGACTTCGAGGTCTGTGTCAGGTTCTAAACTGATATCAACACTTTCTGATCCATGGCCTCTTGCGGAAAACTAGACGTTGCATGGTATAAATCATGTTGTTACTGCTGCTGCCATAACACGCCTCACATACACACTGGATGATTATAAATAATAGTAAGTTACAACTTAAGAAAACTTGAAGGGTTTTGCGGCGGTGTGGAGAGTTTCCAAACTACAGTCTAAAGGTGATTGACGACCTCCACATTTAAACTCATCTGCCACAGTGACGAAATACCTGATGGCTTTACATTCCATTTGAACGGATTCCTCATATTGCCGTTACGCAGAAGAGCTTTTGTGAAGTTTGGAATTTAGGAGACAAGGTACTGGCAGAATTGCAGCTGTAAGGATGGATCGTGAGTCATGCTTGGCTACCTCAGCTGGTAGAGAACTTGCCCACGAAAGGCAAAGGTCCCGAATTTGAGTCTTGGTCCGGCACACAGTTTTAATCTGTCAGGAAGTTTCATATCAGTGTACATTCCACTGCAGAGTGAAAATCTCATTCTGCCACTGTTTCGGTGTTAGCCATCCCCAGAAAGTGTTTCCGCTCCACAAAACCCTTTCTCCAACTCAAACAAGCGTTGTCAGACAATCATTAAGTGGCAACAGTGTGTCAGTGGACAGATGAGGTGGAAAAGACACCATCGATGTACTGAAATAATAAGCATCACAATTGACTGTGTGAACAGTTTTAGCAATTTTACTGTAAATTCAACACCAACCAATGATGAACAGTATGTTTCCCAATTTCAGTAACATAGCTAAATCACCCCTTCTCCAGATTGGGAGTAACATTGCGAACGTACAGTCGTGCCCAAAAGTATCTGAAAGACCTGAATTGCATTTCGCCTGTTTCGCGCACAACCCTCATAATGCAGCTGTCTAGCACGTACTCTTATTGCACCTCGGTACAGACGTTTGACTATTGAAAATGGTTCCAACAAATCACCACAAGACAACACTGCTCCTATCGCAGTAACTCAAGATGTAAAGTAATACCACGATGCTACAAATATCAGGGAACATCTTATCACAGATAAGACTGTCCTTAAGACTTGTAAGCTCACATTTATTACAATAAATGACATACCTGAAATTTTAACCACTCTGATTATTACGTCTGATAGGTAATGCACGTTGTAAGTTCGTCGTGTTCATAATTTCCTCTTCAAAATAACATACCGTACTTATTATTTAACACAAAATCACATAAAAAAAAGTTTGTCACGGGTTGCTAGTTGCGAATATGTATGAACTTCAAATAACACGACGAAACGTCTCGCTCTGCATACGGATTCAAATCCAGGTCATGCAGACTAAGCAAAGATTTCGTGACTGACGGAAACTAACAGCCTGCATAGGCATACAGAGAGTGATATACCTCGATTTTAGGCAGTATCAGTTAGGAAATATCAGCTTTAAATTACATAACGTAAACATTTTTAACAGACGCGAATTTCTGACCAGCATCTATTGTTCCTGTTAACGAACTACGAGAGATGTTAAATATTGCTTCTTCACAAGTAACTTACCTGACATGCCGTGAGGTAAAGCTTTGTGTTGGACAGGGATTCGAACCCAGAACGTACTCGTATTGTTATCGAAGCACAATCAACTGTGACATATCGGATTTTCACGGCAGTAGCAAGCTGTTTTAACTGAAATAACAAGACGTATCATTAATTTTTTCCTTCCCACGACTCCAACCCGGCACCCATCGTGGTTATAATCTACAGAAAACGAACGTTAAATATGGGTTTGTTACACCAGCAGCGACATGTGAGCATGTTTGAACTAGAAATAATATGACGAAGAGTTCAGTGCTGACTGGTAATCGAACCCCACACATATCATTGTTGACTACACACAAAGAGACGTCAGCTACCGAATTTTTCACCACCAGCTGCTCGGAATAACATCCTTGAACTTACAGTGATCTCGCAAATAGTTCTGTGTCTCACTGGGAGTCAAAAACGTCAGATATCGTTAGTGTTGACAACGATTAACGATACATCAAAAATCAAAATTATTACCCATCAGCAGATAGGTGTTCTCATGCTAGAGCTTGATAATACATAATGAAAGCTTTAGTGCCAGGCCAGGAATCAAACCCATTCACGTGGAATATGTGGAGATGTTGAGGAATCTGCAGTTTTGAACAAACAACAAATTGCAGTCGAGCTGTATTGTCATGAAGCGGTCAAATTCTGCGTTAAGGGTGGTCTGAGTTGCATTCGCAGTTCAGAACCAATGTTATCGACATACAGAAGCTCAAATAAAAGGTGGAATTACTGTCCTGTGACCCTACATAGCGTTTGTTTCGTCACCGGATATAAATAACTAGTATAAGAAGGGTTACTGGTGATAGAGTTTCTACATGTCGCCGTTCATGACTTTATTGCGGTTGAACCTAATGTCTACTTGGTAGAGAAGGAATATCATGCTAAATGTGAATTTCAGACCACAATGCCATTATACCTTCTTCACTTGGCGTAACCAGAAGAGAATAGAATCTGTCTCTCCCCATCAAAAATCATCAGCAGAAGTTGGAATCGAACCCTGTCCATGACTGTATGAATCTATCAGCAAACCAACAGACCACCAAATCCTCTTCTCTGTGGCTCATTTTTCTGTTGTAACGAGATTGCGCCACAATGGATGAGAATTCTGACGCACAGGCTCCCTGTAGTGGTTTGCAACATGTTCAGCACATTCGTTTACTTGGTTGACCGAATCGCCATGAACTAGCTGCCTCGGCTACCTAGTGCATACATTCCACTCTATTTTGTAATCAGCGAAATAAAATCCCGTAACTGCCACCTACACAGAACTGCCAACAGTGTAGGATGTAGTAATTTAAATAGGAAGTGTTCCTTTCCACTTTAGCTACTCTATTGTGCTATCTGTTTGTTGAAGACGTCGTGCAGTGCAACAGAAAAGCTGTAACAGTTTGTCTCTCAGAAGTCTACATCTGGCCTTATGCATTATCTCACAACACTGTGGAATGCGGAAGTTCTGGAGGACGTGTTGTTGACTTCTGGTTCTGCTGTAGCCACAGTTGAGCTAGTAGTGAAACAGTAAGTGTAGTGCCCCATAGACAACATGTTGCGAGTTCAAATACATTCAGTGCTACATTTTTTGAAACGTAATTCTGATTTCCGCTGAAGTTATCAATCTAATGGAACTTTGAACATAATTCCCTTCACTTCTCAACCCAGTATAGTAGCATGTTGAAAAAGGGCCAACTATTGTGACATTTTCTCCTTTACAGGTTTAATAGACGGCCAGGCAGCAGATGCATATCGAAGCTTTTGTATTGTGTATGGGGAGAACACATCGTGCCAAAACAGTCAAAAAAGTATTTTCTACATTAGCTGTCGTGTGATAGTGACATTTTATTCTTCTTCGAACCATATTTGACAGCTTTAAATCAGAACAACTTTCCTACATGCATGTAATCTATAAACTGCATGAGCATTGGCAGACTGTTATAGATAACATCAGAGAATTCGCATATATCGATGATGATTCATTTCTCTCTCATGTTTACTATTGTGTAAACAACACTAAAAGAAACCCTACGAAAATTATGCGCAGTATTATAAGAAATGAAATAGTACTACCCACGATAACCTTACGACGAAAGTCTGTTTTAATAAAGCTGAGTATCTGTACACAGCGTGAATTAGTAAAATACTACTTAGTTAGATTTCGATTAGGTCTGTGTTTAATTGGTATGCTGTCTCATACTCAAGAGATATGCAAATGTAGCATTTCATAAATAGAGTTATGTATTCCTAGAATCCCAAAATTTGCTTGTCAGCAATGGAAAGAGGCATTACCTGTTATGCAGCATTGTAAGTTTTTCACCATTGCACTATCAGCCGAAAGTATTTTCTTGCGTTTTCCTTATCGATATTTGATCTGACTGCTTGTAGCTCTTTCACAGAAGGGATAAAAACGTCAGACTCAGCGAGACTGTAACCGCTAACCAGAACAGCCGCTTTTTCTATAAGTCAACATGTTACCACAGAGCGAGCGAAGAGGTATGTGTCTGGGATTCCGATTACGAGGTTAATAGTGCTAGAACTCGTAAATCGCTATTTAAATGACAAGATTAGTTGCGATTTCCACGTGCAACGACTTTCCTGGGCTGAAAACCGTAAATTTCCAACCTTTTTGTTACACCTCATACGATAATAACTCAGATTACTCAGTGGAAATGACAGAAAAAATCAAGTGAACTTTGAGGCTTAATTCCGTGCACACCAGGAAGTAATTCGTCGATTACAGAGTTGCCAAGCATACCTTGCCTTGCTGCCAAATCTCAGTTACAGTACCAGCAGGAAGAAGACGAACCGATGTGTTCCTACAGAGGGCTGGGAAATGACCATAGCTCGCAATTCAAAGACGCGGCTGGTACGACCTGGAATACGTAATGCGTCTGATTCGCATTTCTGTAATTAGGTTTAGGGACTGGAGCGTAGTTACTAATAATACTCAGAACTGACTGTAAACTAAGCATCATAAATCAGTACCTCTTATCGTTGTTTTTGTATTTCCTTCGTAAATTTACTCAAAACTAAGAAACTAATTCATGGAGGTTTTCGTGCCTGGCCGATAGTCGAGCACAACGAACAAATTAAATAAAAAACAATATGTGTGTGTGTGTGTGTGTGTGTGTGTGTGTGTGTGTGTGTGTGTGTGTGTGTGTGTGAAGAGAGATAGAGAGAGAGAGAGAGAGACCCACTGGGCTCCATAAGTACACTGGAACAGTAATTTCTCTGTGTATGCAATGCATACGGATTGTAGAATTTAGTGGTGCTCTCTCTTCCACTTCTGTATAGAATATGCCTGATCCAAACGGGCCCCTTATTATTACAGGTCCTGGACAGTGCAACATCATACTGACATAAGTAGCGTGCTTTTACTGACAACCTCACTGTTCGTTTTACCTGATTTTGTAATCATTTAAATAAAACAACATGACATTCCAGTGTACGTTTTTTCTCATCAGACGCATAATGGCAATGAAGATTGTGGCATCAAAGAGAGACCATTTATGTTGTTTACTTTTTCTCCTTTTCTATTTATGCCAACTTGAAGGTACTACATCCAATTCAGTACTTTTTACATTGGTGCAGGGACGAGCAATTGGCAACGCAGGCACAAACAAGAGATCCTTAATTTTAGTGCCAAGTAGAAGCCACAGTTGTGGCAACATGGCGGCAAAATGACAAATAGCCACACTACGAGTACGAAGCTCTCGGGTTCAATCCCTGGTCAGTCCCACAGGACACTAATTCCACCTTTTCTTTGAGCTTCTGTATGTCGATAAAATTGGTTCTGAACTGGGAATGCAACTCAGACCGCCCTCAACGCGGAATTTGAGCCCTTCGTGACAATACAGCTCGACTACAATTTGTTGTTTTTCAGAACTGCAGATTCCTCAACATCTCCACATATTACACGCGAATGGGTTCGAATCCTGACCTGGCACTAAAGTTTTCATTATGTATTATCAAGCTCTAGCATGAGAACACCTATCTGCTGGTGGATAATAATTTTGATCCTTATTCGTTGTCAACACTAACGATATCTGACGTTTTTGACTCCCAGTGAGACACTATTTGCGAGATCACTGTAAGTTCAAGGGTGTTATTCCAAGCTGCTGGTGGAGAAAAATTCGGTAGCTGACGTCTCTTTGTGTGTAGTCAACAATGATACATATGGGGTTCGATTACCAGTCAGCACTGAACTCTTCGTCATATTATTTCATATTAGTTCAAACATGCTCACATGTCGCTGCTGGTGTAACAAACCTATCATTACGTTCGTTTTCTGTAGATTATAACCGCGATGGGTACCGGGTTGGAGTCGTGGGAAGGAAAAAATTAATGATACGTCTTGTTATTTCAGTTAAAACAGCTTGCTACTGCCGCGAAAATCCGATATGTTACAGTTGATTGTGCTTCGATACCAATATGATTAGGTTCTGGGTTCGAATACCTACCCAACACAAAGCTTTATCTCACATCTCAAGTAAGTTACTTGTGAAGAAGCAATATTCAACATCTCTCGTAGTTCGTTAACAGGAACAATAGATGCTGGGCAGGAATTCGCGTCCGTTAAAAATCTCTACGTTATGTAAATGGTTCAAATGGCTCTGAGCACTATCGGAGTTAACAACTGAGGTCATCAGTCCATTACAACTTAGAGCTACTTAAACCTAACTAACCTAAGGACATCACTCACACCCATGCCCGAGGCAGGATTCGAACCTGTGACCGTAGCGGTCTCGCGGTTCCAGACTGTGGCGCCTAGAACCGCACAGCCACTCCGGCCGGCTGCCTTATGTAATTTAAAGCTGATATTTCCTAATTGATACTGTCTAAAATCGAGGTATATCACTCTCTGTATGCCTAGGCAGGAATGACTGTTAGTTTCCGTCAGTCACGAAATCTTTGCTTAGTCGGCATGACCTGGGTTTGAATCCATATGCAGAACGAGACGGTTCGTCGTGTCATTTGAAGTTCATACATATTCTCAACTAGCAGCGCGTGAAAAGCTTAAATTTTTAATGTTATTTTGTATTAAATAATAAGTACGGTATGTTACTTTGAAGAGGAAATCATGAATACGACGAACTTACTACGTACATTACCTATCTGACGTAATAATCAGAGTGGTAACATTTCAGGTATGTCATTCATTGTAATAAGTGTGAGCTTACAAGCCTTAATGATACCTGTGATAAGATGTTCTCTGATATTTATAGTATCATGATATTACTTTACATCTTGAGTTGCTGCGATACAGAGCAGTGTTGTCTTGTGGTGATTTGTTGGAACCATTTTAAATATACAAACGACTGTACCGAGGAGCGATTGGAGGACCTGCTAGACAGCTGCGTTATGAGGGTTGTACGCGAATCAGGAGAAATGCAATTCAGGTCGTTCGGATACTTTTGACCACGATTGTACATAGATGATTGTGCAGTACGTCAATTCATTGTTAATTCTCCAACACATACATCATGAAAGTATGCCAGAAAGTGCTCTACATATTTCTAACACCTTAAGTATACTGCTTCATTTATGATCTGTCTCAATGCTGATGGAAGTCACAGAGTATTGAACAGTCTTAGGATAAAATTTGAGACTTAGACGCCCTCTCACTACCATTGACCAACCCACCCTGCAGCACTGTAACCGATTCAATCCGCAACTGACCAGAAGTATACCGTTACATTCCGTGACTTGTGAATGAATGGAGCTCTCCATGCCCTCACCTATTCAAGCGCACAAGATTTCTCAAGATGCGCTCATGTCGAGTAAGTTAGCACTCCTTATCTACATATAGTCCGCGCCTTGTAGTTGAGTGGTCAGCGCGACAGAATGTCAATCCTAAGGGCCCAGGTTCGATTGCCGGCTGGGTCGGAGATTTTCTCCGCTCAGGGACTGGGTATTGTGTTGCCCTAATCATCATCATTTCATCCCCATCGACGTGCAAGTCGCCGAAGTGGCGTTAAATCGAAAGACTTGCAACAGGCGAATGGTCTACGCGACGGGAGACCTTAGTCACACATTTTTGTTTTACCTAAATATAGCTACAGATTTCAAAGTGTTGTAATAGCAGACGGTTAAGAAGAACAAGAAACTGGTGATTTTTATGCGTGATGGAGCTCCAGACAGATGGAGTTCGAAGCATTTTTACGAAAATCAACCACACTATCAATTTTAAAGTATTGTTCTAGAGTCTAGAATCGGTACCTGGAAGCTATTGGTTAGAGAGAACATAAACACACACACTCCTAAGGCTACAACACCCTGCACTTAGAACACGCTATAATGTTAGATCGCTTGAGTGTCCGATCTATCCGTAGTATAGAATGCAGCGCTGTTAATATTCCTATATTTCAAGTGCATGACATATATAGGTTTTTCTGCAATAAATTATGTTATCGAACTGTAAAACTAAAAAACTACTTCCTTAAAACATTCGCTCTGTGTGATATGAGCACAATATTGCTTTCGACAGATGTATAGCGTCCACTGTCCACATCCGATAACAGTTCAGAAATTATACTACGCCCGCATCAGCCTTACATGAAACGATCTTTAGTAACAGAGAATACCTCTTACAAGGAAACATATAAACGCATAGCAGCAGCGCCCAACGTGTTAAATTACAAATCATTCCGCCACTAACTCTGTAAACAGCACATTTGTGAGTCAATTGTATACAAGGCGATTGCAGTGCCTCACAAACACTTATTACTAACTTAGAATCGTCTTAGTTATGAAGATGAAGTCTCGATTTTACACCCAAGATGCGACAGGGGGATGCAGTGTATCACATAAATCATAGTTTTTTCAGAGGAATGTGTCATGTTTCATCACACATGAGATGGAAGTCCTCTGATGACCAGCAAGTTTGCCGTTAACGATCGCAAGTAGACAGTGCTCTAAATTACATACACAACACGTGGTTGTATACAAGTCGATCATGGGCTGTGTCACACGAATGATGCATCCCGACAGAACAGCGGAAATATTGACCAGCAGCAACTTCTCCCTCTCTAGAATGCATCATCAGTCTACCATTAAATCATACCTTGTTACAACTCCATGTCAATCGATCACACCATCCACTCTCTGTTATCCTTTAACGCAGATGAATGTAAGTTTAGAGGTGCATAGTTCTCTGTCTTCCTGAAAAGCGTCAAATACAGTAGTCTACTCGCATATATCACTGTTACCTCAATGGACATACAGTATAATGTTGCCTCAACAGAAAAAAAAAGCGACAGCTTCCCTCGTTCCCTTCGCTTGCATGTCGACATAATCGCGGATTCCTCTTGCTGTCGCATACTTGTTCGCATGTACGCATTGATCTGCGCCAACCAGAACATACGTAAGTACTGCGTCAATCTCCCCGAATTTCGGTGTATATTGTCTGAATTTATACGTATTCTCCCATCATTTTTCGCAATTCTATCCATTATATGTCAGCTCCGTCCATGTGATCATGACATAACCTCTGGTTCTGTGTTCTAAAATTGTTTGTAAATGTAGTACAGCTGCCAACACCTAGCCAAAATGCACTGACCGTGAGGTGTGATATAGCACTGTACTCGACTGTATCCAGTCACCTCCACCCCACATATTCCACATTTGGAGAGCGGTTGCTCTGTTTTCTGTATAGCCGTGTGTGCTGCAGATGGCTTCCAGGACCCACAGTTGACCTGAGTTATCGTTCTAATGTGGATCTGCCAAGCGTTATATCTGCAGCAATGTTGGGATGTGGATCCACAACATCCCTCACCCAGGATAGAGTTTGAAGGAGGATGCGCCACGCTTAATGTACTGAGTAGTGTTGGTATGCAGATTCACAATACACCACATCTGAGTTAGCATTCAAGTGTGGATCTGCTGTGCACTATAAATCCGGACCGATGTTTGGAGGCAGATCCACCACACATCACATCTGGGATAAGGCTCGCAGGTGGACCAATCATGCATTATGTCTGAACATGTGTTCTATGTTCGAAGTTTGGTCCACCAGGAGGCGGACTGGATCCTGGGAGCTGTCTACGACACATGCATATACACAGACATACAGAAAACGTAATTAGGATCGATATTTGGGTCAGTTTCGATTGGTATTGCAAAATTTTTTTCCCAGCAGTATAAGACCAGTTGCACGGTATCGTCAGTTTTTGAGCTGTGTTGCGATTTTAACCTGTCCTTCTGTAGCTGTGTAATTAGGACCGATCTTTTGAATTAATTACATAAAGAGGATCGATACTTGTGTCAATTTCGAGTGGTATTGCGAAATTTTTTCCCAGCAGTATAAGACCAGTAGTATGGTATTGTTACTTTTAAGCTGTAATGCGATTTTAAGAAGTCTTTGTGCAGCGCTATGCATATAGCTGTGTAATTAGGACTGAGCTTTCTTACTAATTACTTAACTACTATCAACATTTCAGTGAATTTCCCGACCAAAATAAATAAAGTACACTAAGTTAACCTTCCTCTGCCACATCTGGACAGTTTCCATGTGTTAGGGGATGCACTTAGGTTTTCCATCCAGTAGAATCGGAGTTCGAGTAGCTGATACATTGCGTTCTTTACGTGCACTGAGTATTTGTGCAGTGCATTATTTTCGGGTGTTCAAGCATTGTGAGAGTGTTTCCATAGCGTCACACATGCATTATTTCAGTGATCTTAGAATAGTTTGCACGTCTGTACGCTGTGTAGTGGACTATTTCAGTAATTTACAAGTGATTTGCGCCTCTGCACTTCAGTGTATTGCATTATTTATGAGTAGTTTCCAGGTCTGTAAACTGTATATTACACCCCAAGTACATCAGGGTGAGTGTTTTGTACAAGCCTAAAAAATAAACTAGGGGAAATCCATCAAGAAATTGTTCCAAAAGCAGATAAAGTACTCTCCTTCCTCTCTCCAGAAGCCCAGAAAAGGCTGATTCCTTTACCTGCCATTTTTCACCTTTAGCCACTGGGGGGAAGAGGAGTCTGGGGGCGCAACTGCAGCTGGGGAAACACGCAAGGTCATCCTGATGCTGGCTCCTATTGACTGAACTGCACAATCACGTGACCTATCGTGGTGCCCTCTAGTGGTGAAATCTCCAACTAGCTCAGTTCTTTTGTCTGGTGGATTGGATGCGATTGTCTCTTGTGCAGTGGGAGCTTATACTTAGGTTTTAGAAATGGCAGGCAATTCCAGCAGAGACAGATGTTTCCATGCATTGTGTCATGCAAAGCATTATATGTAGGATTGTATTCTTCCTAGTCAAATATTCAAGCATTAATGGCCGCTTCCAGTCTTCATAGAGGAGGCTATGGGTGCAGTCCTTGGCTGAATGAGTGCATTAAATACAGCTATTAAAATGCCCCCTGTCTGGCGCCAACATTTCCTCATGCTTCTTCCACACTGACAGCTCAACCTCTTGTGGTGGTAACATCTTACTAAGCCACTAATGCTGTAGGTAGATAATAAATTTCAACAAATTTATACACATTTTAACTAATTTAAACAGATTATATTCGAATTGAATTACATCACGAGCAGTATCAGGAATATCTCAGGTGTCAAGCATGAAGGGTATGCCACCGCCTCACGCCCACAGGACCTATACAGACACCTGTGAATCACTTAACAGCTGACCGCTGTTTCGTCACTTTGTGGAGGCGGCCAGTGCACCCAGACTCTGGCATCAGCATCTGGCATTGCGTGGTCGGATATGTTTTTATTTATCGATCTTTTGTTTAAACTAGATTCCATCTATTTCAGCGACCAATACGATGCTGGGAATCAAGAGAAGTTACTCCATACATGTGAAGAATATCAATTTAATTAATTTGGATAGAACTTTTATATTAATGTGGTGTTAGTGGTACAATAGTTAAGGGTGTGCGTGAGTGGGTGACATGGAGCAGAACAACAGGTTAAGTGCAGGACAATAGGTTAATTTGCACAATTCTTATGTAAAACGCAGTATAGTAGTTTAAGGTAGTTGGTGACAAAGAAGAATGCGCCAGAAATGTCGTTAAAAAGCACGTGAAATTCGAAAAGTATTCCAGAAAATGGTGGCAGGACATAACTAATTACTTAATTTGGTATCAAATGCGATACAATAGTTTGAGGAAATGGGGGTGACATGAAAAACCACTTAACAGAACCATAGGTTAAATGATGACAAAGGGCCAAACATTAAAATAATAAATTGAAAGCACCAGTTCGCTTTTGTATTACAGTATTAGGTTAAGACACCCAGAGTACAGTGCCAAACATTACGTTATGCAATATGTTTGCCACATATAATTACTTTTTACAAGACCTACATGTTTCCAAACTGCAGAGAATGATGAGCAAGAGAAATCCAACCCCCACAAACAGAATTTATAAATAAACAATATATCCTTGAAATTCCTGTTATGAGATCCTTCCTGTCCACCAATTTCTGTATATTCCATACACCAACTTGAATCTCTTAAATTGTTTAAATAAACAATATTCCCCATATTGTCCAAATTGCTCAAACAATATTCCACACACAGCAATTACTTTGCCTCCAAATGACCGATCAAATGAGTCTTTTTCCCGCCAATTTCCGGGAGGGAGGGTGGGAGGGGAGAGGGGCCTACCAGAGGGGGAGTGGATAATTAATTGATCAGTTTAATTGAGTAGTCAATCAAACTGATAAGTGTGAGTGGGTCTATTCTAATAACTCAGACCTGAAAGTGTATCTGTAGGAGTGAGGGGGAGGGGGTGGGTTGGGTGTTTCCTGAGGGGGGAGGAGAGTGGGAGGGTGTGGGGGAACAATAGGTTAAGTGCCTGCCAATCAAAAGGAAGGATCCTTTTAGTATAACAATAGGTTAAGTACCTGTCAATCAAAGTCGAACAATAGGTTTGTCCCTGAGTGCATACCTGCCCTGATGTAAGCAACTGGCACTAACAAACTGAACCAGCACCCCTGTTGCCCCTACTCCTGTGGGCTATTTGAAGACAGCAGGAGGAAAGGAGCAGGCCTCCCACACCATGTCGAGAGCATATGCCTGGGTGTAATATTTGTAGCTCTTAAAACTGGTCCTGAAGCTGGTACTGTATGTAGGAGAGGGTGGATGTCGGAGATTTGAGATACTGGTTTCCTGTATGTGATGTATCTCAGCCATTCAGTTGAGCTAGTAGTGTTTGCTCTTCAGACCTAAACCAATACAGTTGGTGCCAATGAGAGATGATATGAAAGCATCATGCCATCATTCTAACTTGCTGCTGTATTCCGTAAGTAATAATGCCAATCCGAGTTCTAAATTGAGAATCTCATTGTGAAGCTGGTACACTGCAACAAGTCTGCATAGTTGGTGCATGTTGTACGAAGTCCCCAAGAATATTATGTTAGCACCCATATATCAGCTCAACTGGGCTGTTTAATAGAATGGACGTCATTTTGGCATCTCTCTTCTGCTTGGTTTTATACTGTAACTGGATTTTCTCTTTTGATGCTAGTTAATTGTCAGGATGAGCATTACTGCAAAGGGCATTTGGTTCTAAAACATTATAACAGGGTGAAAAACACTAAATAATTTACTTTTTCTCTCTTAACAACACGTGGGCAGGGTGGGTTCTTTCTTGGCTCGGGTATGCGGTAGAATGAAACAGCATTTTTACATAAGATAACTTTTATTGAAAGTTTTGTACAACGGTTTTCTAACTGGATTGTTCTGGCTGGGAGAGCGGCAGCTGTGTCGTTTGCGAAGCCTTCTGCTGCGGCAGCGGCGGCGTCTGATTACGCGTGGCGGTGTGTATCTCGTGTCGCCGTCTCGCCCAGTTGACTGGAGACGCCCATCGCTAGGTGGCCCGTTTAATTTTTGAGAACGAAGTCGTGAATCGGATGGTGATACCTTGGATGTGGCATCCCAGTGTTTCTCTTCTCTGTGAGGCCACGTGTGACAGTGTTGTGCGTCGGGGCCAGCGGAGCAGCGCGGCGGGGGAAGGCCAGTGTCCCAGACTCGAACAACGGACTCCAGCTTGCCAGTCTTCGGCTGTCAGATCTTCATCACCAGCTCACAGGTGACTGCTCATGTGAGGCCGTCTCCTTCCCTTCCTCACGAGTCACCCGGGTTCGTAAAAATCAATCAGCTTCTAACTTCTGTCTTCTAGCGGCGAGGCTGCTGCTTGCTATTCCATTACAGCGGCGGAATTGGTGCTTCTGTGTACGATGTAGTCTCTTCCTGCATGACGGTCTTCAGCTCCGAAACTGAACTGAAAACTACTTCTTTTGTCGGGCCCACTGTCTCGCGTATTTATTCACTTCAGTTCACTGGAGGTGAACGACTTCACGGTCATTGCCTCTTCTGTCACGTTTAAAAGCTTCTCAAAGAATCTTCTTAACGTCAGTCATTGGCTCTTGGAATGTAGGCGAGGGACTTTGATCACATGTGACAACTGAGAAACATGTGAGACGGTCGGGCGATGCCCTGACGGCTGAATCGACAGCTTCCGCTTATGTGGGGAGGGCGATGTCTTCTCCTCAACGTGCTGACTTGCAAACGCCGGCCGTTGCCACTGCTGCTCTGTCTGCTGTTTGCCAGTATGTAATTCTTCTAAACTAAACTAAGTTTTTCATTTATTTTCTAATTTCTACTACACTTCACATTGATTTCACTAATTTATTTACCTACCTTAAGTTCCACTCAACAATACATACTTTTGCCAGGTATTTCTCTCTTGTTAATCTCTTCATCTGACAGTAGCCCTTGCCACAAACATCATGAGTTATTTGTTTGATATACTCTGTCGTCACCAACAGTTTTTTCACGATGCACAGCTTTCTCAAGCATATAATATATTCGCCCTCAGTATAAGACAAGTGCCTGGCCGCAGTCTGAGGAAGGGCACTTGTGAATGGCAAGCGCGCATCTATGCAGCCCCTATCGTATGTCCAGAGAGCAAAATTCTTAGCGCCTGGCGAGAGCTCTCAGTGCGATTGAGAAGTGGCGATTAGACGCGGTCACACAGTCAGATTGGAAGTATGACGTTTGCAGTTTACCAAGGGAAAGAACGCTAGCTCTGCGTGCCTTTTGTCAATATCTGCATAAGATCCTCTGCATTAGAACTGCGCGAATGAGTACCGGCCAAGAGCTGCATTGTTAAGATGGAGGGATAGCACAGGTTATCAGGTGAATGATTCTCAAGGAGACAGGATACCCATTCTTAACTAGTGACAAATGATGTAGTGTACCATTACAAACGGTCAGTCAACTCTGGCAAGGACAGCGAGATCAGTGATCAATATTTGTGACTTTAAAGGAATCTTGTCTGGCGTAGAGAGAAATAAGTATATATTAAATCATTCATTTCGTTGTCATTAACAGTCAAAGAGAAACGTCTGCGAGTAAACTCGACGCTCATAGACACACAGCATTGTTCCGTGAATTACTAACACTGAATTACCAACATTTATAACACGCTGGAACGCTGCGTTGACTCTTATGTGAGAGGGAGTATTGAATCGATTTGCTGGTGACTTGTAAAATAAAGTCAATTTTGGGAACTGACGGAGTTGTTAATGTGCGAGAATCGTTACTGGAATTTTTTCTAGATTATGAAGGAATGTGTTGTCTGAAGAATATAAACCGATTCTATTGACAACAGTGCAGTATGGTTGAATCAGTGAAATTCTGCGAATCAGTTGGATGGGAATACCTCAATTATAATTGTTTCTACGAGGTCGGAGAAAAGTACGAGTTACTTATCAGCAAGGTTAAATCACTGAAATCTGGACGAAAGAGAGACGGCAACGACTAGAAATTTTTGAAGAGGTGTGAAATGGTAGAGGTGAATGGAATAACGAAATTAATACAATCTGTTATTTAAGAACACAAGATTAAGTACCTTGTTTATGATGAAGAACTGTATGATACTCTGAATGATGTTCATGGTACTGCTGACCACGGTGGATGCGACCGAATGATAAAATGCTTAAAGTGAAAGCACCATAACGTATCATACAGAGATGTCCTCATTTACCTTAGCTTATGTGAGCCTTGCTTACAAAAGCAGAAACGTCAGAAGAAAGAAGCAATTGTCAGGCCAATTCTGTTAACTTAACTTCCAGATGTCAAGTTGATATCGATTTGCAATCGCAGCCTAATGGAGACTATAAACCCGCAACAGTTTATCATACCTCACTGACTTCGTTGTTCTCAGGTCACTGAAGTCCAAAACAGCTGAGGAGGTATCCGATAACATTAGTGACAATTTTACGGTGTTTGTCTCTCCCACAGTATACCCATCAGACAACGGTGTACACCTCTTTACCAGCTCAACTGAACAATGGCCCAACTATAAGACTGTTCACGGTAAAAATAGACACAGCCAAAGGAAAGGCAGCGTAGAACGAGGTAATCAAGACACAGAACATGTTCTAACTACATTGATGCAGGAGCGCAACACCGCATAATGGAGCTATGTAATAAGGCTTTTGCCGTTAATGAAGAACAACGCTGTACATTTTGGAATTAAGTGGTTTCCGAACGAAGTGATGTTTGGATGCCATTCTAAACACGGTTTGTCTTCATAATTTACCAGCTGAACACTGGCGAACATGTAAGAGGACGACCTTGAAAATATAATTAATGAGCTTAGTGTTAGCAGTGAGCAAAGACATAATACGTTGCAGGATAACGGTCATAGCAAATTTGCAGTCCAGGAGGATAACATACCAACAAGAACAGAGGTTGAGAACAGAGAGAAACAATGTATTACACATAATAATGAATACTGCCTCACTGATTTAGACGAGCCAGCTCGTGCTATTAAAAACAAAGAATCAGGACGTACAAGTGCTCAGAAGAAGAAGCACAGTGCTCGGACTGTCGTTTGCCACCAGTGATAAACGGATGTACAATGAGAATTCAAGTTCCTGACTTTGATCGAGGAAGAGGAGATGCAAGGTCGCTTTTTCGATCTTGAGTGTCGTTCTCGAGACAACGGCTGATGGCATCTACCGAATCGCGAAGAGAGATGGTGAGATGAGCCAACATTACGCAAGGTAATAATCTGATTGTTTTTAATCATTCCGGGAATAGACGATTCGACATGCGACTGCGACTAAGGTTGCGTCAACATTTTGTTTAAGGACCCAGTTCGCTACTTTAACTCTTAGAATAATCTCAGAGCAGTAAGTTCCAGCGTAGAAAACTGATATGCTGAGGACAGCTGCGACCTCTCAGTCGACGGATAGCTGTCAGCAATTCTTCAGATGCACTGCCAGCACGAACATCAGACTCTGAGATGCTTTTAGAAAAGGGAAAAGCGTTGGGCAGCTGCTGCAATAAGTGGATGTTATATATGTTTTCAAATAACACCTCATATAATGCAACTTTCGAATAATGACTGTTTTGTTATTGCAACTATGATTCACATTTCTTACCACTTGGAAATGAAGCAAATCCTTCTCTAGCGATAGTGCAGTTCCCTGGCCACGTGTATCGTTTGGCAAAGCTGGAGAGATAATCAGCTTTCACTAAAGGGGTCAGTGAAGGTGCACCATCACCAGTAATAGTATACTATCCCTGAAACTTACACATACACAACAACACATACACACCCTTACACCTCTGACTGATGTCCCCCCTTCACTTTAGAACAGCACTTGCAACCTACGTCCTCAGGTATTTGCTGGATGTATTCAAACCTCTGTCTTTCTTTACAGTTTTTGCTCTCTACAGCTCCCTCTAGCATCATGATATTCAGTCCATGATGCCTTAACAATGTCCTGTCATCCGGTCCCTTCTCCCTGTCAGTGTTTTCCACATATTCCTCTCTTCTCAGATTCTGCGCACAACATCCTCAGTCCCTACCTTATCAGTCCACCTTAATTTTCAACATTTTCATCTGTAGCACCATATCTCATAGGCGTCGACTTCCTTCGATTCCGGTTTTCTCACAGTTAGTGTTTCACTACCACACAATTCTATGTTGCTCCAAAAGAATTTCTCAGAAACTTCTTCCTCAAATTATGGTTTATGTTTGACACTAATAGACTTCTCTTGGCCAGAAACGCCCTTTTTGCCAGTACTAGTCAGCTCTTGATCTCCCCGCTCCGAAAGTCATGGTTGTTTTACTTGCTAGGTAACAGAATTTCGTAACTTCATTTATGTCGTGACCATCTATCCTGATGTTAAGCTTCTCGCTATTCTTATTTCTTCTACTTCTCATTACCTTCGTTTTTCTTCGACTTACTCTCAATTCATATTCTGTACTCATTAAACTGCTCATTCCATTCAGTAGATCAAATAGTTCTTCACTTTCACTCAGGATAGCAATGTCATCAGCGAATCGTCTCATTGATATCCTCTCACCTTGAATTTTAATTCCACTCCTGATCATTTCTTTTACTTCCATCATTGCTTCTTCGATGTACAGATTGAGCAGTAGCGAAAGACTACATCCCTGTCTTACACCCCTTCTAATGCGAACACGTCGTTCTTGGTCGTCCACTCTTGTTATTTCCTCAAGGCTCTCGTACACATTGTATATTACTCGTCTCTCCTTACAGCTTACCCCTATTTTTCTCAGAATTTCGAACAACTTGCACCATTTTACATTATCTAACGCTTTTTTCAGGCCGACAACTGCTATGAACGTGTCTTGATTGATCTTTACTCTTGCTTACTTTATCAACCGCAACGTCAGAATTGCCTTTCTGGTGCCTTTACCTTTCCTAAAACAAAATAGATCGTCATCTATCAGATCCTCAATTTCGTTTTCCAATCTTCCGTATATTATTATTGTCAGCAACTTGGATGCATGAGCTATTAATCTGATTGTGCTATAGTTCTCGCACTTGTCAGCTCTTGCAGTCTTAGGAATTGTGTGGAGGACATTATTCTGAAAGTCAACATATATGAAAAGTACGTATTCGTGATTATTTTCATCGAAACCTTGACTCTTTAACACGCAGTACAACGGCGCTCTGTAGATTGTCCGGATTAATGCAGACTGGATTGGTAGCAGAAACCTGCACCCACGGCCAAGCTTCTCTGCAAGAAGACTCCTGCTCTTTTCAGAAGCAATTAATGAAATCTACTTTTCGACGTACCACTCGTTTTTCATTAAACACATCGACGGATACCGGTCGATCTGTAGCTGTAGAATAATGAATTTAAGTGAGGTTACAGCTTTGGCCGAGAATTTGCAGAGTCTTCGACGAGCACCACCTACATTCCTCAACAAGCCGTACAAGCACTACAACACAACAAACACAAATAAGGGTTCCATCATTAAGGATAGTATTATCAAGGATACAGGTTATTACGCTACTTGAATATGACAGAAATTTTTTCATTAAATGGGCTTGAAGAAAGGAAAGTGACGTTAGAGTTAAGAAGTACAAAGTTAATTGACGTTAGTGGCCATCTCTTTAGTTCCATTCGCCTTTTGAGAGATTGTATAAGGAATTCTAGCTACAATTATGTTTGCGTGTGGCCTCTTTTTGCAGCGTCCTGAATAGGAACTTAAGATTGACAATCGGGTATTTGACCACGCCCAAGGAGAAAGGCTACATTTATGGCATTAAGGGGTAAGATTTCTGTATGGTGTGATAGAAGAAGAAGCGGGCGTCAACAGAATAGGGAATCCAGGGTTACAATCAGAATTGAAAACAGGTTTTGACGACTTAAGATCGAATTTGGCGGAAGGGATGAATAGTATTCTATCGGAATTTCTAAAATCATTGGAGGAAGTGGCTACAAAACGGCTATTCACGTTGGTGCGTAGAATGTATGAGCCTGGAGAACTACTATCAGACTTTCGGAAAATAGTCACCCGCACAATTCCGAAGTCAGCAAGAACCGATAAGTTTTAGAACTATTGCTCGATCGCACAGTCCTCTTAACAGCTCATGCATCCACTTGCTGACCAGAATAATACACAGAATAATGGAAAAGAAAACTGAGAGTGTTGTAGATGACGATCAATTTGGCCTTACGAAAGGTAAAGGCAGCACAGAGGCAGTTGTGACGTTGAGGTTGATAATGGGAGCAAGACTGAAGAAAAATCAAGACAAGTTCGTAAGATTTCTAGGCCTCCAAAACGCGTTTGATAATGTGAAAAGGTGTAATATGTTCGAAATTCTGAGAAGAATAGGGATAAGCTTTAGGGGAAGACGGGTAATGTGCAATATGTACAAGTCTGGAAGACCAAGGACTAAATGCTAAAACTATCTATACATCTAAGAAACATCGAAGAGACAGAGACGGAAATAAAAGAAATGTTCAAGAGTGTGATTAAAATTCAAGGTGAAAGGATGCCAATGATAATAGCTGAATACATCGCCATCCTCAGTGAAAGTGAAGATGAATTACATGATCTACGGTATGGAATGGACAGTCTGACCAGCGTAGAATACAGGTTGACAGTAAACCGAAGGCGAAAATAGTGGGAAGTAGCAGAAGTGTGAACATTAGTAACTTAACGTCAGAATTGGGCATCGTGAAGTAGAGAAATTCAAGGTATTCTACTACCAAAGCAGCAAACTAACCCACAACGGAAATAGCAAGTAGGAAATAAAAGGCAGACTAGCACTGGCACAAATGGCGTTCATGGCCAAGAGAAGTCTACGAGTTTCAAACATTGGCCTTCATTTCAGGAAGAAATTTCTGAGAAACTACAGTTGGAGCACAGCATTACATGGTAATGGATCATGGTCAGCGGGGAAACCGGAAGAGAAGAGAATCAAAGCATTTGAGATGTGGTGCTTCAGAAGACTGTTGAAAACTAGATGGTTTAATAAAGTAAGTTCCTGCGCAGAATTGGTGAGGGAAGGAGTATATGGAAACACTGATAAGAAGAAGGGACAGGATTATAGGAAATCTATTAAGACGTCAGGTAATAACGTCCATGGTACTAGAGGGAGTTGTAGAGGGCAGAATGTTTAAAGGAAGACAGAGATTGGAAAACAACCAACAAGTAACAGAGGACTTCGTTTGCAAGTGTTGCTCTAAGATGGAAAGGCTGACACAGGAGAGGAATTCGTGATGGGCCACATTAAACCATTCAGCAGATTGATGAAAAAATAGGGAGGAAACTGTGACGAAAGCAAAGGGACTACTCTAGAGGAACACTTGTTGAGATGGGAAGCCGGCTGTTGTGGCCATGCGGTTCTAGGCGCTACAGTCTGGAACCGCGTGACGGCTACGGTCGCAGCTTCGAATCCTGCCTTGGGCATAGTTGTGTGTGATGTCCTTAGGTTAGTTAGGTTTCAGTAGTTCTAAGTTCTAGGGGACTGATGACTATAGATATTAAGTCCCATAGTGCTCAGAACCATTTGAACCATTTTTTGAGATGGAAATGGAGACACCTGTCACTGAGACGCCAAGGGGCACTCTCCTGTTTGGCGTCGGAGATTGAAAGATGGCTGTCAGGAGGTTAGTAGATCCTTCCGGTCGTCCTCTAGATTCACCGCCTAACTACTTCCAGAATATTGTTCAGGATGACGTTCTGTCGTAGTGCATCTCGTTATCGTGATGTCTCTCAGACTTGAAGTTCATGAGCTAAAATTTTGACTGTCAGCCAGTTTACTTTTTGCCACAGTTCCTCATTCCTCATAATATTATAAAATCTTGTATTACCAAATGCGTTCCTGTACTGGTGTGTAGCATCGTGTCTAACGGCATATTCTCAGAACTATGTGATCCAAATCGCCAATTGTTCCACATTCACATATATGGTCCGTTGTATGGTCAGTAAGTAGCTCTCCCGAAAGGCTGTCTATAGCTCTCTTGGTTGGAAGGAAGTATGACATTCTTGATCCTTCTTCTGCGTTAGGAAGGAACTGGCACGTTCTCCTCCATGTTTCTTCCTGTTTTCGATATCTCGGCACTCTGTGTGGATGCACGTCTTTATTTCCATTTCGATGTGGCTCTTGTGTCCAGTATCTTCGTTACCTTGTAGCTTTCTTACCCAGTACTGTGCACCTCTCTTTGTTACGGTTAGGTCTAGAAGTAGCAAACCTAATATCATCAGCAGTGACCCAGTTGGTGTTGTTCTATACGCGCCTGTCGGGTGCAGAAGTACTCTTCTCTGTGCCAATCGTAGAGCGCTGCACTGTCCTCAACTTGCGGCCTCTATGAGTCGCTCGGCCTGTAGCCACAACAGTGTGTAGTATTGCGTTGTGGTACATTCTTATTCCGCGTAGTGGCTGCTGAAAACTTCTTATGTCTACTGTTCCTATTTTCTTCAGGACCTTAAATCCTCTCCGGCAGACAATTTCTGTATATGCATGAGAGTTTTGCTTTTCGTCGACTTTTATACCACGGTGCCTACGGCCTTCACCTAATGACTTTATGCTGCTCGCTGCCTACCGTCTACTGAAGGAAAAACTGTCTGTCTTCCGACAGCATCACTTTGCAGGGTGCTGCCAGAAGTGATCTTCAATGCAGGAGCCAGCAACAAGACCTCTTGGGGTCCACGTTCCACTTCAACATTCAGATGCCTTTGGTACTGACATAGAATAAGGATAGGGAGGAGATCAACCGACCACACGACCGTCGACACCATATACGTCACGGAGGGTCATCATGGGTATTGGTAGAAGTCGAAGTGGGACTGAGTATACTCCAGCAGCCAGCCCGAAACGGCCGCGCAGTCCGCCCTTGTGCCAGATTTGCTGACACCTGCTGGGTGCGCAACCGCTGAGCTGACAGACGTCAGCTGGAATCCAACACGCAGTTGAAGGAGCTACAGCCTAGGCTGCTGCCGGAGGAACAGCGACTTGTAAACTTTGTGAATAAATAACTGAACTTCAATAATGTTCTATTAGCGTCGAAGGCGTTTCACAGGTTCCCAACAACCATCCTGATTGCACACATATCTGTCTCCGCTCGGCCCTCTATAAATGTAAAAACTGAATAGCGGTCTTCTTAATACCAGCTCTTCGTTCTTGGTTTTTGAATCTTACTGTTCCCTCCTGGTTTCCGTACATGTTGTGTATTTCCCTTCTTTTCCTAGAGCTTCAACTTATTTTCCTGAGAATTTCGAAATTCTTGCACCATTTTACATTTTGATCGCTTTTTCTATGTTGATAAACCATACGAATATGTATTGATTTTTGTAAAAGTCTTGCTTCCATTAACAAGAGGAACGTCAGAACTACTTCTCTGGTGCCTTAACTATCCTAAAGCCAAATTTACGGTAAGCCGAATTTATGTCATCTAACGGATCTTCAGTATTCTTTGCCGTTCTTCTGTATATTATTTTTATGGACATACAGGACCACTAACTTAATGAGGCTATCTTTTGGGGAACATACTGTCTCATTTAGTTTTTGAATTTTTTTTCGTTTTTTGTTTCTTTGTTTATGATGAAAAAGAATATGAACATGCCTTGCTAATCAGATCTGTTGAATCTGTTTGATAAACGTTAAGAGCACTTCGCATTCTAACATGTAAGCAAGTTGGCACCACAAAGTCAGAGTTTGCAAGGTAGGACATAGGAGTTTTGTAGTTCCAACCTAACTGGATTGTAGCAGTTCGTGGGAAGCAAAGAGTTTTTCGAGTGGAGACATGGAGAGTCGGTGAGGACTAAATCAGAGCAGACCGAAGAACGCCGTTGGTACTCTGCATCCCACGCTACGGGAAGTTTCCCACTCCACTGGCATCTGGTGGATGGCCCTAGGTAGCCCATCTAACGGACACTCGACCCTGATGACCTCAGACTGTAAGGCCGTGTCCTACGTGAGCGACAGAAGCGAGTGACGCGACACTGCAGCGACAAGCAGCAGCATCGGGCGATAAGCTTGGGTGTCCTGCGTGCGAGCGACCACGTCGCGCTACAAGATGGCTGCTTAGAGCCAACCAGCTGTTTCTATAAAACGCCGTCCCTACCTGCAGAATACTGTAGCTGGAGAGTAAGACTATAGAGTTAGGTTTACTTAAGAAAATAAAGCGAATAGGAATGCTGTGCATGAAATTTACAAAGGGAGGAATCTCCATGGAGAATTTCATAAATATCATCAACTACGAAGATCACCAGACAAATTCTTTGAATACACGTGAATGAGCAGAGGAGTATTCGACTATCTTATCAATCAATTAAATACGAATGTTTTTTTTTGCGTGATCAACAACTTTAAACAGCCAATAAATGCGGAGCAATGACTATTACATGACTAACTACGCTAAATACAAATGTAAGTATACAGATTGATCCCAGCAGACAAAAGCAAACTGTGGTGAAGGGGTAGCGTATACAGTTCGTGATTACATTTTAGGTAAAGGTCCTGGGTTCGATTCCGGGACATATTTTTACTGACTCCATTACAATTCCGTATACTAAGTTTAATGCATACTGTTTATATTGCATCGCTAAGTATATTTTTAAGATCTTGACATAGGACTTGATCTTCACACCTATCCCAGTACATCACACATGTTTAATTCCTAATAAATTAGAATGAAAAGAGAAATTTTACAGATATTTGAAGTTGCAAACGTACGTCATCAGCAGTCAATGCCAAGGCCAGGCGTTTCAATTAGTCTAAATAGTATGCAAAAGTAAAGCTTAAAAATTTTTTGAAAAGGAAGCCAAACGTTTTGTGTAATTATTTCTCTAAAAGTATGAAATAAAAAATATTATGGAAACGTACGGTGCACCTCATTTTCTGTTCATGATTTCGAGTGTCATTCAAAGGCACGTAGAACGTTACTCTGATCTACTTGTTTCTTTTACACAAACAATTTCATAAAATTTTTGACTGATTTCTTTCATTTTTAAATTTCAAGTTTTATTCAGAAAGTATGATCTTACTGACTCCTCGGTTGCCTTTCTAACGTACTTGATTCGAGGGAAGCCTTTTTGACATTTAAATACCGCACCAATGTATCTTTTTATGAGCAAAATGTGCAGATGAAATTTTTGACACTTAATTTACAGCAGCTTTTCATGAAATGTTTCAATTTTTACTCAGTTTATTAATTAAGTTTTCATTAATTACGCTGATTACTATCAAGCAGTTAAATATTTTCATACCAAACTAGACCTCATGCTGGTCACTTTGATAGCCCGTTTACCTGTTTCTTTCCCTTTGTTTGGCTATGAAAATTTGGACAAAACTTCATTACGTAAGTGACAGGGAGTCTTGTTTTCGCTCTGCTCACACGTTTACAAATCCGTATCGAGTGTTAATCATATGATAAAATAGTCATTTCTGCGTGCTCTCATTTACAAAATTCGTCGCTTCGATATCTTGAACCTTTTATGAGATACGACGATTTTTACGACCACTTGATTCCCGAAGCGCAGGAAAGGTTCGGAAGCGCCGCGAGCGACCCGTCCGCGGATATAACAACCAATACCTCAAGAATGAAAAGAGATGTCCCGGTCTCAACTTTAAATACAATGTTGTTATACTGGTTACATTTCATACGCAATAATGTATGGCTTTAAATAAACTATACGGAAAGTCCACACAATGTGATTTTACCTCAGCAAATTCTTAAAACTTTCGTGCAGCCATGTACCGAATTTCGTGCAGGACAGTAACTATGACAAATAACGAAACTAAATTCAGACCTTTATCGTTTAAAGATATCAAGCTATAGCTTGCGGAAGAATCAAACTTTTTCACCGAATAGTTTTCTTAAAAGCGGATGTTAAGTAATTCATAGCTGCCGTCGCGTCCGCTCCACTGCTTTGCCGAGAAAACACGTGGCTGTCACTCTCTGTCGCGCGTGCTGCAGCGACAAGATTCAAACACGTTTGAATTCAATCGTCGCCAGTTGCAGAGAGAGACACCTAAGCGTGTGTTACTGGCTTCTGCATTTGGTTTGGTGATAGGCTCACGACAGTGTCTGATTTTCTGCAGGATACTGTAGTGCCTGTAGTGTTTAAGATAGATGTTCATTTAACCTTTTTTCTAAAGTCCATGCTCACGATTTTTCAATGATGCCTTTAAGAGATTTTGTGGTAGTTGTCTTTGTGTTTCTGTTGATGCCACTTGAGCCTTAATTTTATCACATGTGCACACATATGGGTTGCAGAATTGTATAGCTTAAAAGATAGTTCACAGTGTGTAGAGTCCAACGAATAACTATACATTATACATAACAAAACACATAAAACTTGCGCCGAAAATGTGAAAATGGAAAGTGCTGTTGATGTGCGATTTTCACATAATGTTTTGCCAGGCAGGGGTTAGTGTTGTTAACCAATAAACAGATTGTATTGATACTTGGAAAGTGTAATTTGTGCAAACAGAAACTCTTTTAAATGAACCAACGCCTGTCGTCATTTAAGAGATACAGTATGTTGAGAAGTTTCCACACAGGCACTTGTTCGCGCCATTCAACCTGCGTAGTTGCTAGATACGATGTTGTTATGTTTGCTTCCAACTTACTTGCGTGTCTCTTGAGTGCATTGCGACTTGCAACTCAGTTAATGTGTGATAGTCGAAGCAGTAGGTCGTGAGTGGACGATATGATTTACCCATGCAAAAAAGGCCGACACGCTCATGGTGTATGGAGAGGATAGGGATAATGTACTTTGTTCTTGTACGGTGTATGCCCCAAGATATCTAAATCGACGTCAACCATCTTGGCAATTATTTATCAAACTCTTCAAATAGATGAAAGTTGTAGTGCAACACTTAGACAACGTAACAGAAGGAAACAAGTGACTACAGAAGAAGTGGATATTAATGTTCTTCCTGCTGTTGCAGTTCAGCCGCATGTTAACTCCGGCGTAATTGTTGGAGTAAGCGACACGAGACAGGCAAGTGTCCTACTCGCTTTCAATCAAGTTACGTACCATCTGTATCACATCTCTCTCCATAAAGAGCTTCATCGAAACGATTATGAGAATCGTGTAAACTTCTCTACGTGGGCATTAAAACATGATACTTCAGATTTATCATGTATCTGGTTTAGTGACGAAGCCACATTTAGCAATTACGGCCATGGAAACCGTCGGAACATGCACTATTGGTCTGTCAACAATTCCCGTTGCCCTCGTCGGGTGGAACGTCAGTGGCTATGGAGTGGAAGCGTGTGATGTGGGATAGTGAACTGTCAGCTGATACGTACGTTTCTCACACAAGGAACACTGAAAACGCAAAAGTATCGCAGTCTCCTAAAAAAACCATGTTCCACGGATGATAAAAGACGTTCCTCTGCAGACTAGGAGGAATCTGTGGTATCAACATGACAGCTGTCCAGCTCATAGTGCTCGAAGTGCTACCGCATGCCTTCACGAATGGTTGCCAAACCGTCGCATTGGACGTAGAGGACCTCTACCTTGGCCGGTCCGCTCCCGTATTTGACACGTGTAGATTTTTCTCTGCGGGAAAAGCTGAAACACGCTGTCTACAAAGACATACCAACCAACCCGATAGTATCCAACGACATATTAGCGAATTCTGGTTGTACTTCTCTGCTCAAATGCTAGCACTTGTGCAGCAATCGTTCCATACCAGACTGGAAGCGTGTATTCGTGTGCCGGCGGTGATTTTGAACGCAACATGTTATAATTAGTTGTATATCAAGTGGGCAGAATACAGGCAACTTGTGTTGTTTTTTACTGAGTGCAAACACAAGTATTGTACAAGTATCAGTGTCGGAACGTTTCAAAATTTTACTGATTTGTAACAGTTCGTTTTGTCAGTGTGGTGCCACCTGCTGCTGAAACTGGTGCTGCAGATGCAGTACGATGCACCGAGTCGCACTCCGAACGCGATGGTCTTCTCTCTCAACAGTGCTAAGTGGCCATCCGGCGCCCAATCTTCTTGGGACAGAACATTCCCCTGACCACCTTTGACAGCATTCATTCACAGTGGCTACATTCCTGCCTAATCTTTGTACAATGCTGCAGAAGGAACAATCAGCTTCTCGTAGCTCTATTACAACCTCGTTCAAACTCACTGGGATGCTGATAATGGCGTTTTTTTCCTTAAATTCATTCTTGACTAACATCAACTTACCACTTCCACTATCAAAGGTAACTACCGTTCACGAACGTTACAGTGCGTATTTAAAGCAAACATGATTTGCATCCTCATAGTGGCAATGCTAGCATCACTCTTGAGCGACTGACGCGAAAGTATAAAAGACACGATTTTTCAGACGTGGAAACTCGCCTACAAACATACGTTTATGTCGAACAACGCGTTCTTGGTGTTGTGATTTTTTTTCCGTCAGTGTATATTTGATTTTTAGGAATTTGCATGTCTGTGAACTAACTGACTTAGCGCACATTTTGTCTCTCATCGACACTTGTAGTCTGACTGCAACATTTCGGGCAGTTTTGGTTAATAGTTGCCTTATACCGAATTATATGACTACCTTTGCGTATGGAAAGACCATTTTGGTCTCTAGTTTTATTATTTTTGGTCCAGTGTAGATTTTGATTGTGGAAATACCCCTGGTAGCTCATGTTATGTCCTTGTCGTCCGCCTAATTAGCTGAAAGGTCAGCACGTTGGAATGCCACGCACGGCGGCCCGGGTTCGATTCCTGGCTGGGGTGGGAGATTTTTTTCCACTCAGATACTGCTTATTGTGCTGTCCTCATCATCATTTCATCCCCACTGTCGACGCGCAAGTCGCCTAATGTGGCATCACACTCAACAAGACTTGCACTTGGCGGCCGAACTTCCCGCCTGGGAATTCCCGGCCACTGACGCCATACAATCGTTTCCATTTCTACGTCCCTGTCGCTGTTTGCATTCTGTAATAATGTGAGGTGGAAGTTACTGTAGTTTATCTGTATGAAGTCACATACGAGTTGGGTGTTTCCTTCCTTGATGTTATTGTAGCGGCCAAGAGAAAGCCAGGATATGTTAATTTACATGATTATTTGTAAGCTTTCAATCGTTTATCAATGGTCACAGACAGAATTATCTGTATGTAGCTGATGTATTTTCTAACCATGTGAATGCCGTATGGCAACATGTATGCTTCGCCTTTGTTAAATAATGAGTCCGTTGTTAATTTGTGAAATTTCTTACTGTTCTAAAGTACCCTCAAAGTGCATATTTCAAACATTCCTAGCTTATATTACATATAAAACGCTTTGCTTTATCCGTTGAGTAGCAGATTACTATACTAAAATCGAAGAATGAAGAACGATTAGCATAATCCGTGGTTATATGATATCTGTGTGTCAGCCTCCTGTTTCCTCACATGCCTGTCAAGAAGTAAATCCTTAACATCAGAGTTATCCATTGTGCCTAATAAATATTGATATTGATTTAGTTAATGAGCCAATCCTTGTTTATGTATTTATATTATAATAGATGGCCACATAGGACAATGAAGACGAGAGACACGGTCATATATGTGGTGCTGTTTAGATAGAAAATCCAGACCTGGATGAACTCGGCACACATATTGAGAATGGGTCTTCTACAACAAATACGGGAGAGAGTAAATAAATGATCAGTAAATAAATGATTTCTAGGAAAATAAAGTCTATAAGTATTCTTCGTATTGGTGTAGTGAGTCACAGTACATCAACCATTCACGCTTCACCACAGGAAATCATTGGGAAGTGTCCAGTGTTATAATTGTGTACTCTTCCACGTCCAGAATCAGTTGACAGAAAAGTATTTTGTGTATGGCAGTTAAACTGTATTAATGAAATGGCTCAGTACTCTTACTTTTAGTAATGGTTTGAACATGAAGAACTTGGGAGATAATCCGACGAAGAATGGATACAATGATAAATAAATTTTAATTGGGAGAGAAGCACTACCTTCATTTTAATATTGTTGCAGTATGGCTTTCTTCACGCGGCAGCTGAAAACCCTTGGCCAGATCAGAAGAAGTGTCATGAGGCGCTGACGCAAGAAGCCATAGACAGGGAAAGTATACGAGTGTACTTCAGCAAGAAGGTTCAAATGGAGTCTCTTCAGACTCCATCAACACCACCGACACTTTGAAACTACGGAAGCAGACTGTAGCAACGACGAACTGGATCACTACACATCTAGACCCAGCTCCAGTCCACTTCCTTGTCCTATGTAACAACGAGTGTTGGTTTGGTTGAAACACCATAAATACTGCCCGATTCAGCTATGCAGTGTCTGTCGCCTCCTGTAGCCTGCTACGAGAGGTTGCCAGTCGTCTAGTTTGTGAGACCTGAGTTTCTCCTGACGTATACAACTTTCAAATAACCTCCGGGATTTCAGCCAGGTAACACTTTCAGCGACCGCCGATATTTCGGCGGGAGAACACCCCGCCATTTTCAAGGCAAACTGCAACGGACAGGTGGCGTACATGCAAATTTAAAACCTCGGTTCTCTGACTGAAGCAGGGAAGATAACACACACACTGAACAGTAGTGCCGCCAAAGATGACCAAAGTCAGAGCTCTCGATAGTGAGACTATGAATTCGCAGGTGAGGTAGCATTGACTCTGTCCCTCTGTTTTTTGACAACGGAGAGAGCCGGATTCCAAACAGAGTTTAAACAGAAACCTCCATCCCTGTTAACGAGGTTGCTCGCTAATTTAATCTCAACTGCCTCCCTAATAACACTGTCCCAATAGCTGGACGTATATGCCAATATCTCGGTGTTATTATATAACATGGGGTGACCAGTATCCAAGCAATGTTCGGCAATAGCAGATCTACTTGGCTGCTGTAATCGTGTGTGCCGTTTATGCTCAGTACATCGGTCCTCCAGGGTCCTCATAGTTTGAACAATATATGCCATGCCGCAGCTACAAGGAATACGATATACACCCGCCTTACGCAGTCCAAGATCATCCATAACGGAACTCAAAAGTGCTCTACTTTTAGAATGAGGTCGGAAAACACATTTCACATCTCATTTCCGTAAAATACGACCGATCTTGTTGGACGTGTTTCCTACGTAAGGCAAAAAGGCAGTTGACTTAGGTGTTGACTCAGAATTATCATCAATCACCCGATGTACAGTTGGTCGATAGCGCAACGCACGTTCAATCTGTCTATCACTATAACCACTTTGACGAAATGTAACTTCAAGATGGGACAGCTCAGCTGGCAAAGTCTCAGCGTCAGAAACGACATGTGCCCTGTGTACCAAGGTACGAAGTACCCCTTCACGCTGAGCTCGATGGTGACAACTATTAGCCTGTAAGTACAAGTCGGTGTGAGTACGTTTCCTGTAGACTGCATGTCCCAATGGTCCATCATCCTTCCTCCTAACCAACACGTCAAGAAAGGGAAGGCAACGATCCTCTTCCACCGCCATCGTAAAACGGATGTTCGGGTGGATCGAGTTCAGATGTTCTAGAAAGACATTCAAATTCTCCCTACCATGAGGCCAAACAACGAAGGTATCGTCAACGTATGTAAAGAAATAGACGGGTTTCAAAGGCGCCGACTCCATTGCACGTTCCTCGAAGTCTTCCATAAACAAATTTGCAATCACAGGAGACAACAGACTACCCATCGCAACTCCATCAGTCTGCTCGTAATACTGGTCATTAAATAAAAAATAAGTGGATGTCAACACATGCCGAAAGAGATTAGTTAATCCAGCACCAAACCTGGCCTCAATTAACCGCAACGAATCAGACAGAGGAACACGAGTGAAGAGAGAGACTATATCGAAACTCACTAAAATATCAGAGTCATTCAACCGCAGTCCCTCCAAACGACGTAAAAAGTCAGCTGAGTTCCTGATATGATGTTCACACTGACCTCCTGCTTGGCTACACGATATGTCGGAGCGCCGATGTTACTCACAATAGGACGGAAAGGAACCCCTTCCTTGTGAACCTTCGGAAGGCCATATAACCTAGGGGGAACAGCACTATAGGTGTTAAGACTCTTGATAGTGTCCTGCGACAAACCAATTTTCTTCAGGAGGCTGTTGGTCTTTCTTTCAACACTTTTTGTGGGGTCAGCATCGATTCTGCGATACGCTGAATCAGATAGTAAACGTTGCATCTTTTGTACATAATCATGTTTATTTAAAACAACGGTGGCATTGCTTTTTTGCCTCACGTAGGAAACCCGCCCAACAAGATCGGTCGTATTTTACGGAAATACGATGTGAAATGTGTTTTCCGACCTCATTCTAAAATTAGAGCACTTTTGAGTTCCGTTATGTATGATCTTGGACTGCGTAAGGCGGGTGTATATCGTATTCCTTGTAGCTGCGGCATGGCATATATTGGTCAAACTATCAGGACCCTGATGGACCGATGTACTGAGCATAAACGGCACACGCGATTACAGCAGCCAAGTAGATCTGCTATTGCCGAACATTGCTTTGATACTGGTCACCCTATGTTATATAAAAACACCGAGATATTGGCATGCACTTCCAGCTACTGGGACAGTGTTATTAGGGAGGCAGTTGAGATTAAATTAGCGAGCAACTTCGTTAACAGGGATGAAGGTTTCTGTTTAAACTCTGTTTGGAATCCGGCTCTCTCCGTTGTCAAAAAACAGAGGGACAGAGTCAATGCTACCTCACCTGCGAATTCACAGTCTCACTATCGATAGCTCTGGTCATCTTTGGTGGCACTAGTGTTCAGTGTGTGTGTTATCTTCCCTGCTTCAGTCCGAGAACCGAGGTTTTAAATTTGCATGTACGCCGCCTGTCAGTTGCAGTTTGCCTTGAAAATGGCGGGGTGTTCTCCCGCCGAAATATCGGCGGTCGCTGAAAGTGTTACCTGGCTGAATTCCCGGAAGTTACTTTAGTCGTCTAGTTGATCGTACCAGACTCCGCCTTTTCTGACTGTCGAACTACTGACAGCACCTAGAATTGATGCCTTTGGGAGAAGAATTTGTGCCTTCCAGCTGAGGGACCATCTGCTGGCCGACTTCTACCGACTTTAGGGTGTCTGCCTGAAGATCCATGGTTCGCACCTGGGCCTGGCTGACTGCCGAGCTGCTGCTTGCATTACGCTGGCACAGTCCACTAATGTAGGCATACCTCTGCAAACCACTGACGCCGCATTATAAGCTGGGGTCCTTGGTTCAGCTCTGTTTCCTGCGTTGTTTTTGGAGAAGTGGTCTGCGACGATTTGTACGCTTGTGATTGTAGCTAAGACTCACGACCGACCACTGTTGGCAGCAGTACGGCTTGGTGGGATCGGTCCGTTATAATTTTTCTTTGTGCAGAGAAACATTTTTCTCGGGGAGTCTGTTCCAGTCAGCTGGAGATAGAAGACGTATTGTAGCAAGTGGAGGTCAAATTAAGAGTCCTTGGTGCCCGGACAGAGTTTTGGTAAGTGCTGATCCAGACCGCTAATCGGTATAGCTCTGGTTCGATATGGGGTCTTATCGGAACATCGCCAGTGTGTACTGCTCTTCGGGGTGATCAGCAGTTCTTATTGCAGGCTGCAGTTCAGCCCACTGCATGTAGCTGACTCCACACGACTCGAGCACGGCGTCTGGTAAAGTATTTGGCAGCTCCGCCAAAAAAAGGATTCAGTCAGTTAATCTGACGCCATTAGCACCACGTCTTTTTACACAATGCCCACATCTCCAATTTGCATGTGGTGTTTTATATTGAATCCTATTACTCGATCAGTTTTTTAGGATAACCGCTCGCTCATAATAGAGGAAAGGAAACTGTAGTCATTTGACAGGCGCCTACATCCAATTTTCCAACTGATAATTCACGGAAACTTGTTGCAAGTGTCATGTACTCGAATAGTCATAATTTGTCATAACATCTGAAGACTGGATTCATTTATGCCTAAAATCAATAAACCTCAAAAGAAATGGCTCTGAGCACTATGGGACTTAACATCTGTTGTCATCAGTCCCCTAGAACTTAGAACTACTTAAACCTAACTAACCTAAGGACATCACACACATCCATGCCCGAGGCAGGATTCGAACCTGCGACCGTAGCAGTCACGCGGTTCCGGACTGAACGCCTAGAACCGCACGGCCACAACGGCCGGCAATAAACCTCAATGTGGTAATAAGTGTCGCTATCGTTTCAGTACGTTATAGAACCACATTAGGACAGCCCGCATTTACACACATTTTTGGGAGAAGTTATTGAGTATACTGTTAATTACGTAACGGGGGTTAATCCGTGAATTATCGTTAAAGACAGAGCCAAACAGATACTTAGGCTTTCTATCATGCTTACGTGTTGTAGGGAGAATGACGGTTCCTGGGGATGGTGTGTATCCTTACAACAGTGAGGTACAGATTTCATTCAAATCAGCGGATTAGTTTCACCGCGTCACCAGGCAACCTTTCACTGTTACATGAAGCCACTGTTTGAGGTAAGCAACATTGTCGGACCGGGACCAGCCTGTATCTCAGGAGGCTATCACTGTCTAGCAACACTACAACTGCTATATCATTTGCTTGTAATAAGCTTATCTATCTGACTGTTGTTTCTATGACTCACCTCGGAGATCCTCCTGCCTCCAATCTGCTAATTGACACTCAACGTCAACGCAATCTCTAGCGGAGTACCTGAACTCATCTGCCATCCTGACGCTCCATATCAACTGGCAACAGGAGTGGCTGACTGCTGACAACTAGAGGCAGATGTGGCCAAGTGGATTTGAAATGATATCAACAGACGCAATGTACAGTTTTGCGGACACAGCCAGTTGAGTACAGTAACTATTTTCTTCCGTGTGCGATTCTTTTGAATGCATTATGGCACATATATTAAACTACATTGGCGATGTGCCAAAGATTGAGCTCATTTGGTATGTTTATGAAACCTACTTGAATCAAGAAGCATGGCTCAATCATAACTTTCAGTTTATCTTGGAATGCACAAGGCGTTAAATATGAACAGCAACTCAGGTGGAAACATTGAGTTACAGGAATAAGTTTTATTACAGTTGATTGCCAAAACAATCGTAGATTACACATTTGTAATTTTTTATTACACATTTCCCTGGTGGGGTTCCTTCAGATAATCTGAAAGTACACGTTGAGGACAAGATTATAAATATCTGACGTAATCATATTCTATACTACCAAGACGATTTAATAGTATAAATTGAGAAGAGTGAACAAGTATAAAATTTTGGGGACTCACTTTAAAATTAATCCCAGGTGCTTTTGTCACATGGAAAGGAGGACCAGAACTGAAGATATTACAGATGAAAAATAAATAGAAGTCATTTGGATAACGAAAAAATAAAAAAAAGACACTTACCTGTGCAGTATTTGAAAGATAGAATTACCAATTACAAACGTAGTCATAGCAGCAGAGAATACACAAATGTACTAAATTTGAATAAAATAAGTAGGTTGTCCAACAGGTATAGTAAACTTGAGGAGGGAAAATGGTGGGAGGATACGATTAGTATTGTTTTTAATATTATTCGTGGTTCCTAACTATCAATTCTGACTCTCCATATTGGTTACTGCAGTGTTAGATTCAGCTACTTCCCTCGTCACCTGTACTGACCTACGCTTACCTTTCTCCTCTTTTCTCCTTGCTAATCAGCCTTGATGTTAAGCCTAAACGTCTCATAAGCGATGTGCCGCGTCATCGCACAGTGCCCAGGTGATTCTGGAAGACTCTAAACTTCGCATCCCCCGCACGCTAAGAATACACCGTTATATTTGCTACAGAAAAGTCGCAATCGTGTAGTAACCACATCTATTTTCATTCGCCTCCCGGAGTGCAGTGTGTTCGTTTCCTGCACTTCCGTATACTGTTCCGGAACTTTTCGCTCCTCCTTCACACATTACATAGTGCATCATAATTACGCAACCCTGATACAGCAGATGAGTGAACATGAGTACTCCATAACCAACGATTCTGAAGTCGCAAACGATGCTTAGGATAACGAATCAAACCAAAAATGTATTAAGCGAAAAATATACAAATGCTACGAATGATGCTTAGGATAACAAATCAAACCAAAAATGCATTAAGCGAAAAAATATCTCATGGCAATTCCATAATCAGGTTCTGGCCTCACCATTCTGTTTACACTTACCAGTTGTTGCTCAAGTTACCAACCTTAATTTCTTCCATTAGTAGACACACCTGAATCATAAAACTAATCCATGCCTTACTCGTCTCCAAAAATAAACAACGAGTTTCTCCCTATTTTCTCATCCTCATATATAACCAAGCTATGAAAGCTTTCTACAAAAAATTATCTGAATGTGGAATATTTTGTCTTCCAAGACTTTCTCCTCACATAATGTGTACCTTAGCTAACGAGTTGAATTGCTGAGCATGAATGACTGTTGGTTCGCCCTGTGTTGCGTATGTTAGCTGTATCGTGGAACAAAACTTAAAACTTCATTCAAAATTTCAAATTAAGAAAATGATTCTAATTGAATCCCAAGAGAAAATAACTGCGTGCTCAGCCAAAACCATATAAATAAAACTCAGTATCGAAGTACCTTATGAACGTTGCGTGACACCAAGTGCAGTGTTTCACTAGGAATATCCACAAAAATAAATTACTGCTCTACTCGGAGAAAATAACTGTTTGAAATTACCAACACTCTTTGCTAAAAATTAATCTACTTGCAGCCACGACACCTGAAAATGCAGAATACACACCGTTTCCTGAAGAACGCAAAGTTGGATCTGACACGAAATAAAAGTTACGTACTTCATGCTCAGCATGCTGCTTTTGCGTCTGGGGTACCGACTTTCTCGAAAGCAAATACAAATCAGCCGATGCAGCAGTTAACGGAAAATAAACTAACCACTACTAATTTCTTTATTTTTGCTTGCAAGAAACCACCCGTGACTTCATGTGGCGTAAAGTGCAATGCGCACACGACAAAATATTCAAATGGTGTTGACATTGATGGAGCCAGCTTCTCGCGGAATTGGGACTACTGGGACGCTAATGGAATCACCAAGAGCAGCAGCGAACAGGAACGCTGTCCCATCAGGCTGCACATCCCCGTCCAGTGACCCTGTCGATTAGCAGTCGTGGGTTGGAGCACCAGCATTCGCTGCTGTCTCAACGATGGATGTTTCGTCGTCTACATTGTCAGTCCACGCAAACGTGCGTGGATGGTGTGCGTCTAACGGAGTATCTGTCGAGTCCGAAGGCGTTGTCACATCGGCGGTGGAAGACTGGTGCTGGCTCAGCTGATGTTCAAAGTACAGCGCCAGGAGAATGAGAAGGTGGTTGTATTTCCGAGGGGTGACAGGCTGGTACTCCCACCACGGATTCGTCCATCGGGCGAACATCTTGAGAGGTGTGATCCTCATCGTATTGATATTGCATCCTGCAGGTGTCAGACTTCAGGCTGCATACCTGAGGGTTCATAGTTCGTGCCTGGACGCAACTGATTGTTGACACATGCTGGATGTTACATGGACCACTTGCTGAACTAAGAACATTTCTCCGACTGGGGTCAGGGTGCGCCGTAGCCTGCTGACCACCGCCTGAAAACATTAAGACTGTATCCTTCGTTCGGAATAAGCGAATCTGTTTGGTATGACTTACTATCGGACTTCCATCTGCCTACATGAATATGCCAGACTGCTGACGCCACTGCAACCTGTAGAGGGATACTTGACCTCACACACCATCCTGACAACCAGTTAGAATATTTTATACAATGTATTGTACTAATATATCAAGAGAGGCCGTATGCTTCTGAAAGCGACACCCTTTTTCCGAAGTGCTATGCACACTTTCAACAGAAGTCACGTATGCTTGACATGTGAATTGCTCAGTCGGTCGTTAGGTACGGAGCGAAAATGCCGAACAATATGGTGCAATGCTTACAAACTAAAAAAAAAAAAAATGTGATGGAGGCCGTTGAAGACTAATTATGACTTATAATTACGTTAATTCTGTCACAAAGAGAAACGAGTCTCCAGAATTTCCGCTATACCTCCCAATGCAGTTCGTTACTTGTAACGTTGTAAATTATTACGAGTTGTCGTGTTGCATTGAAGACGTAGCTTGCTATGGAACTGGGAGGAGAACAGATTTTGGTTCGCGTGCTGGCACAGCTGACGCTGGATACTGGACTGAGCGAGACGTGTACTTGCCTAACGCAGCATTACGTTATACATATTTTCTGTGAATCTGAAGAAGTACTGTTAATTATTAATCGATCATTTTCATACATAGTATACCAAATTCTATGAATAACTCTACCATACTATTAAAATTTTAAATGAATAACTTCAATACTTTCGGAGGTATAAATTTTTACCTAATACACTTAATAACCGTGATAGCATTGGGAAACTGAATTAGGAACTGTAATATACTCATTGACAGTATCAAGTGAAACTACAACCATGATGATAGGTTCATATAATCTAATTTTCTGGAATTTTTTAGTTTCAATACCATAGATTTCTGCCTTAATTAATAGTACTTCGCAAAACTATTATTTCATCGTGTTCTGGTTGTGTGAGTGTTTTGGAGAGACAGAGTGAATGGGGGACATATGTAAAGTGAGAATGTGACATTTTATTAAAATTACGTAAATGCATACCCGAGAAAGTTGTGCAATAGGAGAACTTGTTACTTATGTCCGAGTGAGCTTGATTTTGTAAAAGGCAGCCACAAGGGGCGTTGAGCATTACATTTATTAGTAATTTGCTTTGTGGAAAGAATTCGTATTTTGTTTTCACTAAATTTTATTTAGTTCCAGGAGTTAGAGATTTCTAGTCTAAATTATTTACGGCAACCTGATTGACTGGTATTAGTAATACCGAGAGTACTGAAATGCTCGAAATGATCTGATTGGCTGCTTAACATACTAACCTACAGGATTTCAGCATTTTCCGCACGTTTGAGTAGGGCTTGTGCCTCAGAGCTAAGAGTCGATATAGTCATTCGGTAACCGTCTTCTGGTAAACATTTGTGTGAAACCACACTGATCAACTTTGTGCCAAAATGAAGAAATTCGCTTGTTTGATCGGTTCTCGTAACGTTGACCAAAAGCGACTGCAATATTGAGTATTTTGTAAAAGCTTGAACTTTGTGAGTGGTATATTTTAGGTGACTTTCCCGTGTGATCATCTCATGCTGTGCATAAAGTATACGTGGGGTGTTTCGTGCTGATTACGAGATATTATGGCGAGCACTTCTTTACAAGAAGTCTACTAAACGACTGCATGAGTTAACTTGCAAGTAGTCGTGGGTCAGTGACTGTTTAGAACGTTCAAAATATCGGGTCTGATTAAATATCTTCCGGCTGCTTTCGGGTGTGAACTTGTAACAGAGGCAGTCAGTAATATTGCATAATTTATGTCGGGATATTAAATACGGACTTGATAGCCATTTTCCGTGTTTTAAAGACAATAAAGCAACTTAAAGAAAAATCTTAGACACTTTTTCAAACAAGTCATGCAAGAATCCCGAACGCTCGATAATTTAACTGCCAGCTATTGCCCATGGATTGGAGTTATGCGGGCTTTGCGTGGTACATATTTAGTTGAATTTTCGTCAACACTCTTTTTGTCGGCTAACCCAGTATATACCATCGCAGAGCGGAGCGACAGACAACCTGAAACCTTTCCAGGTAGCTGGACTAACTGTTTACAGGATAGTGAGCCCAACCCGTCCCGCCGCACACTCCTTCCGAATTCATTTTTCATTTTCCATAAAAACCGCTTTGGTGCAGGACCTTTTCTTCATCAGTGCAAATTGTTTCCTTAAGACGTGAGCTCGTGGTCTTGCGGTAGCGTTCTCGCTTCCCGCGTAAGGGGTTCCGGGTTCGATTGCCGGCGACGTCAGGGATTTTCTCTGCCTCGTGATGTTGTTGTGTCATCATCATCCCCATTACGGTCGGAGGAAGGCAATGGCAAACCACCTCCGCTAGGACCTTGCCTAGTCTGTGGTGCGGATCTCCCTCATCGTCCGTCCCCTAAGCTCCTCGGAGTATGGGACCTCATCATCTCAAGACATGAGACTCATTAAGAGATGTTAAATGGCCAGATACACACTAAACCCAATAGCTTCTTTCAATGTTACTAAGAATCTTCTAAGATTGTATCATGTTCTTCATTTTAAAAGAGCTAACATAGTATTCGAAATAAACTGATTTCTGTCGTTTACAAGATGTTTCTCTCGCAAGTAGACGGTAGCACATGTGTAGCTTTAGTACATTAATAATTGGGAAAACTACAAGGTCTCCGTATTGCAACGACACAGTACAATGAAGTATTATACGGAGATATGAAACCTATATTCAGTAGCTTCCCTAAATCGACATGGAATACATCTCGAACAAAAGTAAATGACGTTCAGTTCCGTTTAGTTAGTATACCCACAAAATGTATTTATTACTTAGAAATTTAATTATTATCAAAAATGGTTCAAATGGCTCTGAGCACTATGGGACTCAACATCTTAGGTCATAAGTCCCCTAGAACTTAGAACTACTTAAACCTGACTAACCTAAGAACATCACACACACCCATGCCCGAAGCAGGATTCGAACCTGCGACCGTAGCAGTCCCGCGGTTCCGGACTGCAGCGCCAGAACCGCACGGCCACCGCAGCGTGCAACAATCAAAACTTTAGGGCTATCGCTCGTATAATATGATATTCACTAATATCTCTGCACCACTTCTCCAAACCTTTCAGTCCAAATATTGGTACTGTAAACATCCGTCAGTTCCACAGTATAATTTGCCTGTTTAGGCGAACAATGCCGTTTGATATGTCCGACAGAACAGACGCCGTGTACATTTTCATTCATTTTAACTGAAGACATTGAATATCTCGAAAAGCTATAATTCCAATTTCTTTGTCTCGGAGGGGGACAACCCACGATACCAAAATCGACCCGCCACTCCACCTTGCGCGTGTGAACCACCGTTTTTGTTGCAGATTACGATTCTACGGAAAAATCTACATACGTTTTGTCTGAAGCATTTTCTTCGTCTCGCCACAGTTAACGCAGTAATCGGAGGAATAGAAATGGGTACACAATCTTAATTTACCACGTACTACTCAATGGCCCTGGAATATCCAGTGGCACGCCGAACTCCACCTCCATGCTGCGCGGGTAGAACAGGCAAGTATTTCATAACTTATAACTGGAAACCCGATTCCCAACGTTGCATTCTTCCAACATTTCGAACAGAAGATTACTCGACACGCCACCGTGGCCGTGTAGCGAACTACGACGTATCATAACAGACACTACACAGCTACTGGAGCTCACGTATCCTGCAACTGTCGACAAATAGCATTATATTACTTGCGGAGTGTTTATTGCCTGCACACCTTCCACTTTGAGAAAAGGTATGTTACAACTACAGCAGACAAAACAGAAAAAATCCTGATTTACGGAGAATTTAGGATTAATGTTGAGGCTACCGTTGCCATGTATGCCGAGCGTTTTCCAACGAAAGCACACTCGCCTTCGTTCGTTTATAAGGCCTTCAGGTCTGATAGCAGCTTACAGTTGGCAAAAGGAAACGAAGTTAATAAAATGGCTGTACGAGCGGTAGTGCACCACAACACACGGGTAAGCACCCGGCAATTACACCGCTTTTCCGTTATGTCCGTAGGTAGTATTGTCACAATCCTGCATCGTCATAAGTATCCTCCACACCACATGTCACTGCATCAATAACTTCATGGCGCCGATTTTCATAACCGGGTAGTGTTTTGTGAATGGGCACGTCAACAAATGCAAACGACTCCCACGTTCTTTGCCGAGGTACTATTTTTCGATGAGCCTATGTTCACAAACTACGCTGGCGTTAACCGGAGTAACATGCACTACTGGAGTATAGACAATCCCCACTGGTTACGGAAAGTTGACGATCAACGTCCTTGGCTTCACGGGAACAAACTCTTTGGTCCGTATTTAATCGACAGCATGTTGAACGGACGCAAATGTCCGGTGTTGTTGGAACAGGAACTACTGGTACCAATATAGAGTGTCGCCTGGACGTTCGACAACGTACGTAGTTTCAGCTTGATGGTTGCCCAGTCCATTATGCAACTGAAGCACGGGAGGTATTAGACCGTATTGATACTGATCGGTGAATCGGCAGAGATGGGCCCTATTACTTGCTCCCGAAGGTCGCCGGATGTGACGTCGCCGGATTTCTTTCTTAGGGGTGTTTAAAAGAAAAGGTGCAGCAGCAGTGCTATCATGGCGTACAGACATGGTTGACAACATCAGAAACAACTGTACTGACATTTCCGCAATACGCTTCTGTCCTGTGTACGGTCATTTTAAAAGCGGATCACTAAGCGTATTGCCGGCCGGGGTGGCCGAGCGGTTCTAGGTACTACAGTCTGGAACCAGGCGACCGCTACGGTCGCAGGTTCGAATCTTGCCTCTGGCATGGATGTGTGTGCTGTCCTTAGGTTAGTTAGGTTTAAGTAGTTCTAAGTTCTAGGGGACTGATAACCTCAGAAGTTAAGTCTCATAGTGCTCAAAGCCATTTGAACCATTTGAACTAAGCGTATTGAAGTTGGCGATACTACGTTTGAACACTTACTCTAAGTGGAAAAGTTGAGTAGTGTTCGCCTGGAGCCACGGCCACCGTGGCGCGTCGAGTAGTCTACTGTTCGATATGTCGGAGGAATACAACGTTGCCAATGGCGTTTCCAGTTAGAAGTTACAAAATACTGTCCTGTTATACCCTTGCAGCATCGAGGTGGCGTCCCACGTGCCATTGGATATTCAAGGGTGATTGAGCAGCATGTACTAAATTACGATTGTATACCCATTTATATTTCTGCCATTACAGCACCATCTGTGGCGAAATAAGGAAAATGCTTTACACAAAACGTATGTAGATTTTGCTATAGAATCGTAATTAGAACGAAAAAACAGGGGTTTCCATCAAAGATTTAAAAGTCAACCCCGCCACCCACTCACAGTGTGGGTTGCCTGATCTAGTGTCATTTCGTTTGACGTCACGCTCCTTGACAAACAAATTTGATATATAACTTTTTTTGATCTGATGCATAGTTTTCGAGATGTTTCAATGTCTTCAGTTAAAATGAAAACCCTGTATGTGTTTATATATCTTCATATCTATGAGCGCGACGGCTCTTACAATTATTTCAGTCGGATGTACATTACGTCGGAATCAGGATGAGCTGGCAGCAGGAGGAGAATGGATAGAGACGCTACTTGCGGACGACAGGACAGGAATTGGGGTCGGATGGGAAGCGTGCCAGGATAACCGAGGCGGTCAAAGTGAGCGCTCGCTGAAAATCCGGGTACGAGTCCTGGTTTCTCACAGATTTCCACCTGACATCATTAGACATATTTCAAAGACCGAATGCGGCTAACGTCGTTGGCTTCTGTTACCTAATGTTACAGACAGTTTTTGTAAGACCTCGTTGTTTCACTGTATTGACCTTTTGATGAGTGCACAGCAATTAGCCATCTTTAAAAAAACACGGGCATTACTCGGACGACGTCAGATCAATGTAACGATTGGAAGTGGTACCAACATGCAGAGTTGAGAGAAACAAGTACAATGCTCTAAGAACACGGGCTCAATTGACTGGAACCTATTTTTAACTTCACTTCAACTACTTCGAATTAAGTACGTGAAAGTTAAGAAAACTAACAACATAATCACGAAACCTCTTGCTTCATTTAAGAGACGACCTGTCATCATCTTTATCTTTCACGACAGCACTGTAAATGTCACTTATCTGCAAGCTAATTCATGAGATCAGCGTTTATATTTATGATCACAGATTGCCCGCTGCCAATCTGTCATTGTGGGTCTAAAGCCGTGGATGAGAAATCATTTCCTCAGAGAAAATCGAAGTTTCCTACTTCGATGCTTGAAGCAGTATTTTTGCACAAATGATAACGATAGTGATGATCCAATATTATATACATCACATTGGTTGGTAATCAACGAACGCTTCACATCTAATATTAAAAGAACGTCACAGTGCCCAAATGGTGTGCTTTTACCTTGTAACGTGGCTACCACCTCTTTGGCTTATAGTTCAAGCTTCCACTGTTAGTCGGCACTGCAGCCGCAGTGCTGTAGTCCCGGTCTTTCAGCCACTGGCGGTGGTCAGAAATTCAAGAACCCAAGATGGTGGACAGGGATAAACTAAAAAACATCATTAGTTTGGTAGTAAATTAAAAAAAATCTTTAAGATGCAAGATGATAACAAGCAAAATTTAAAAGAATTGAAAAACTTATGACATCCTGAGGTGGATTTAGCCCAGTTGTGCTTTCCAACCCCTTCCCTCCTTGTCACTTTCTCCCTACACTCACTCTCCAGTCAATGACATCCTAGTATCTCAGTGCTCATTAAAACGAAACAGCCAGTCACAATGTGGCTCCACAACAGCCATCTTGGCTATGCTCAAAAGTGTAAAGATGATCTGAATCTTTTGCACTATGTCCAAAAGAATTTATCCCAAAAATTCAAGAATGAGTGTATCTTGTAGTATTTCTACATCTAAAATATATCAGCAACACACACACACACATACACACATACAAATGAAATGTTTAGTGGTATCTCCACATCTGAAATATGTAAAATGTATTGCCAATTATATGAACTGCTATCACCTGACATTTCTACAAGTGCCAGGGAAAGAAGACAATACGTCATGTTGTCCACTAGAAATAATAGTCGATTGTAGGGAATGGCAATTATTGCTCTTTATTACAAATATTTGAGGCTTATTCGAGGTTATGTACAAAACCAACTTTGGGAAAGACTACAACGATCACTGGTCGGAAATATGATGCCAAGTCTTTATAAAATTTATTTCTCAAAAATGTTTTCGGAAAGTGAGGAACGATCGGTTGCGAAATGGAAATCACAGTGAAAATCCGACGAGGCATTTCACAAACGTTTTGGGCAGTGTCTCTAGTATGCCCGTCGATTGTATCAAGACGCTCTTTTCAGTTGTGAGCGCTCTGTGAGCGAGTAAAGGTCTCCCACCAAGTGGGAAGGCCGCTGAGAGGCGTCGCCTTAATGAATGCAGCCCACCTGACACGACTGCCACGCACTTCCTTCTTCATGGCAACTTTCAGCCACAATCTGCAGGGGCAGTGAAGACGCTCCTGCAGCCTTTTCGATGGGAAGTGTTCAATCACCCACAACACAGCCCTAACTGGCTCGTCCTGAGTATTATCTCTGTTCGCAAGAAACGCTGGATACGAAGACAACACTTGGGCTACAGACCAGCGTAGAGAATTATGGGAAAGCACAGGTGGCTGGCTTCTATGACGATGTTGTTGGAAATTTGGTATAACGCTCCGAAAAATGTCTAAATCGGAGAGGCGACTATCTAGAGAAGTACCAGGAAGGGGTAACTAAATGTACAAAGAAAATAGTTTTCATTTTCACTGTGGTTTCCATTTCGCTACCAATCGTTCCATACTTTCCGACCAACCTTCTTATTTACGAAACAACAAATTTAATCATTATAGAACATGTAGAAACACCGACAAACGAACTAGTCAAGCACTTTATAGGATGAGGGGAATGTGTTTTGAAGAGATGATTGTTGTGGTGTATCGCTTAACCTGCATATTTTCAGAAAATGCAAGAACTTCACACTGCAAAAATTTTAAATACAGTACAACATGACCCAAGACAGAGGTGGACAGGAATAAGATGAGATCTGATTGAAGACAATTGTGGGATAAAATAGAGATGAAACGTTGACATCTCGAAAATACAGCAGAACAAAGTTGTCAAAATAAGTTAGGATTCTGAGTGTACACAGATGCACCCGCACGCACGCACACACACACACACACACACACACACACACACACACACACACAGGTGTGATACAAACCACATGTGGCGCTATCGTTGTAACTTAATTGTTCTGGAACATTTAAAAAATCATATGTCTTGCATGTTGATCCTACTGATAAAACTATTAGGTTAGGCAGCACTTTTTTGATGACCAATGTTCTATTTCCGTACAACACATTGCATTCACAGTGGACCCTCAAATCAAATAATTTCACATCCAAATTTTCTGCATTTCTGATCAAAATACACGTAGTTCGATTATTGGCATTTCTGAAATAAATTATATGTTAGTCAACGAGCGTAATACGACCTTTGTACCAAACATTAGTTTCATCAAAATACATAAGAACTGGGTACATAACGTTGCAAAAGAGATTTGGTTAACGTACAGCTTAAAGTCGACATATCGATGAAAAAATGCTGCCCACTGACCATTTCGAAAGTACTCCTGGTGAACATTAATAGTCAGAAGGGACAATGATGATCAGTTTGCAGAGCGACCACCATTACTTCTGTGATCACCTTAATGGTCATTTTACAAGGTGACAACTTATGTCTGTTATTTTAGGCGATATCCACCGTTATGCCTGAGGAGACAATGATGGTCTGTTTACAGGTGACCCACGTGGCAATAACGGTCAATTTACAGGTGTCCACCATTACGCCAGGTTGCCAATGACGGTCAATTTACAGTGTGAGTAAGAAAGGTGTCAGAATTTCATTTACATGGACCATTGAAAATACAGTCGGAACACCCTTTATGTATTTTAGACGTAGAGATATGATTGTAACACTTTATATAAACAATGTGTGTGTGTGTGTGTGTGTGTGTGTTTGTAGAAGGGGGGGGGGGGGGTTGGAGCACATCGATGTTTTTGGTAATGCAAGAAAATGATATTGATAGGACATAGTGTTGCTAACATATTAATGCAGACATTTTAGAATTATAAAGAACATTGTGACACTTATAGTGTTAAACAACATGGCTGTTGATCAGCAACCATATACTACTTTTAACATAGGATTACAGCCAACCTGTTGTGTGTAACTGTTAGGTACATTGACCTAGGTTTCGACACCTACTAAGAATGTCTTCATGAGAACGAAATTTTGGTAAATCGTATAAGATAATACATCGCAAATTAGGTATGACAAAAACATATTAACTAAAATGATAATTTTCTTGATGCACATAGGTTACTTACGTAAAACTACATTACTAAAAAGCAGTAGTCAGAATTTAGAGCAACTGTGCTCAAGTCAAAAGCAAAATGAAAATTCGGTTCGCGACAAACGAGGGTAGCTCATGACGAATGAAGTATTGTTGAGAATCAAGCAGTTAAAAACTCCTGTCAACTTGATTGTGATAAGAAATTGATTAAAAATTTTAATGTCCACCTAAAAGATAACAATGCCCTTATAACGGAATCTGACAAAAGGAATGCTTTAATCGTTGCTACCCAGAACGAATGCGTGTCCAAAACTTTACAATTTTTTGACGAGAATAATGTTTCGGAGACAGATGAGAATCCGACGCCCATGATACAAAAAGAAATTAGGCTTGCCGTCAATAGCGCAACGCATTTTCTCAAACCATTTTATAAAAAACAGCTTCTTAATATGAATCTACATGCCCAAAATTGCGTTCCCAGTGTAAAGTACATAAAAGTCACCATACGATACGTCCCATTGTGAACAGCAGGAACAGTGCATATCATGAGATAGCTAGGTTTCTTCACGAAAAAATAAAGGAAGTCATTTGTTTTTCGAAATAATTATTCTGTCGTCAAAAGTCAAAACCTAGTCAGTAAAATCAAAGATGTGCAGTGTGACCAAGATACCAAATATTTTTCATTAGGTATTACGAACCCATATGCTAACGTACCTCTCCAAACAACCATTGACATCGTTGAAAAAAAAAGATATTTCTGATGAGCAAATCACTGACCTAATTCGTCTGCTAAGAGTAGAAACAAAATACAACTATTTTGTTTTCAGGTCAGATAATACCATTAGCCTGACGCCCTGGCAATGCCTAATCCACAGACCGGCATCTTGACCGACATTTTCATAAATTTTCAGGAAGAGAAATTCTTCAATATTTTGTCAACTATTGATCTTGGTATTTTGTCTTACGCTCGGTACGTAGACAGAATTTTGATCATATACAGTGGTTCACGGGGAGGAATTAAACATTTGTTTTAAAATTTTAATAGTCTTCATGAAAAAACCAGCTTCACTTGTGAATTAGAAAATAACGACCGTCAGCCAAATAACTGGGACCTGAGTATTGCTATTGACAACGACAGACTTTCTTTCGGTATTGTTTGAAAAGCCACTAATAAAGATCAAGTTGTGCGTGCTAGTTCAGAGCATCCTCATTCCCATAAGCATTTTTCCATTCAGCCATTCATCATGCAGTTTTTGTATGTTTGTCACCTGACAAGCTTAATGAAGATATGAACATAATAAAATCTACTGCAGTTGATAACGGCTATGATTCCACGTTAATTGACAAGATCTTCGAAGTTAAAACTGACGCTAAAGGGACAACTTTAGTCAGCAGTGCTATTTCTGGCAGTAACGAGTACAAAACTGTTTTCTCGAATCCATTTTTAGGCCCTATTTCGTATGAAATTCGTCGTCTTATGACTAAAAAATACGGATTCAAAGTTGCCTTTTCCACGAAAATTAACTCGCAAAAGAATCTCATTCACATTCTCAAGTCCACACTTGCTCCGATACACAATCCAGGCGTATATAAATTCACTTGTGATACGTGTCCCCTCTATTACAGACTGGAAGGTCCTCTAGTGTCAGGTACAGGGAACATCTACATCTACATCTACATCTACATTTATACTCCGCAAGCCACCCAACGGTGTGTGGCGGAGGGCACTTTACGTGCCACTGTCATTACCTCCCTTTCCTGTTCCAGTCGTGTATGGTTCGCGGGAAGAACGACTGTCTAAAAGCCTCCGTGCGTGCTCTAATCTCTCTAATTTTACATTCGTGATCTCCTCGGGAGGTATAAGTAGGGGGAAGCAATATATTCGATACCTCATTCCGAAACGCCCCCTCTCGAAACCTGGCGAGCAAGCTACACCGCGATGCAGAGCGCCTCTCTTGCAGAGTCTGCCATTTGAGTTTATTAAACATCTCCGTAACGCTATCACGGTTACCAAATAAGCCTGTGACGAAACGCGCCGCTCTTCTTTGGATCTTCTCTATCTCCTCCGTCGGACCGATCTGGTACGGATCCCACACTGATGAGCAATACTCAAGTATAGGTCGAACGAGTGTTTTGTAAGCCACCTCCTTTGTTGATGGATTACATTTTCTAAGCACTCTCCCAATGAATCTCAACCTGGTACCCGCCTTACCAACAATTAATTTTATATGATCATTCCACTTCAAATCGTTCCGCACGCATACTCCCAGATATTTTACAGAAGTAACTGCTACCAGTGTTTGTTCCGCTATCATATAATCATACAATAAAGGATCCTTCTTTCTATGTGTTCGCAATACATTACATTTGTCTATGTTAAGGGTCAGTTGCCACTCCCTGCACCAAGTGCCTATCCGCTGCAGATCTTCCTGCATTTCGCTACAATTTTCTAATGCTGCAACTTCTCTGTATACTACAGCATCATCCGCGAAAAGCCGCATGGAACTTCCGACACTATCTACTAGGTCATTTATATATATTGTGAAAAGCAATGGTCCCATAACACTCCCCTGTGGCACGCCAGAGGTTACTTTAACGTCTGTAGACGTCTCTCCATTGATAACAACATGCTGTGTTCTGTTTGCTAAAAACTCTTCAATCCAGCCACACAGCTGGTCTGATATTCCGTAGGCTCTTACTTTGTTTATCAGGCGACAGTGCGGAACTGTATCGAACGCCTTCCGGAAGTCAAGAAAAATAGCATCTACCTGGGAGCCTGTATCTAATATTTTCTGGGTCTCATGAACAAATAAAGCGAGTTGGGTCTCACACGATCGTTGTTTCCGGAATCCATGTTGATTCCTACATAGTAGATTCTGGGTTTCCAAAAACGACGTGATACTCGAGCAAAAAACATGTTCTAAAATTCTACAACAGATCGACGTCAGAGATATAGGTCTATAGTTTTGCGCATCTGCTAGACGACGCTTCTTGAAGACTGGGACTATCTGTGCTCTTTTCCAATCATTTGGAACTCTCCCTTCCTCTAGAGACTTGCGGTACACGGCTGTTAGAAGGGGGGCAAGTTCTTTCGCGTACTCTGTGTAGAATCGAATTGGTATCCCGTCAGGTCCAGTGGACTTTCCTCTATTGAGTGATTTGAGTTGCTTTTCTATTACTTGGACACTTATTTCGATGTCAGCCATTTTTTCGTTTGTGCGAGGATTTAGAGAAGGAACTGCAGTGCGGTGTTCCTCTGTGAAACAGCTTTGGAAAAAGGTGTTTAGTATTTCAGCTTTACGCGGGTCATCCTCTGTTTCAATGCCATCATCATCCCGGCGTGTCTGGATATGCTGTTTCGAGCCACTTACTGATTTAACGTAAGACCAGAACTTCCGAGGATTTTCTGTCAAGTCGGTACATAGAATTTTACTTTCGAATTCACTGAACGCTTCACGCATAGCCCTCCTTACGCTAACTTTGACATCGTTTAGCTTCTGTTTGTCTGAGAGGTTTTGGCTGCGTTTAAACTTGGAGTGGAGCTCTCTTTGCTTTCGCAGTAGTTTTCTAACTTTGTTGTTGTACCACTGTGGGTTTTTCCCGTCCCTCACAGTTTTACTCGGCATGTACCTGTCTAAAACGCATTTTACGATTGCCTTGAACTTTTTCCATAAACACTCAACATTGTCAGTGTCGGAACAGAAATTTTCGTTTTGATCTGTTAGGTAGTCTGAAATCTGCCTTCTATTACTCTTGCTAAACAGATAAACCTTCCTCCCTTTTTTTATATTCCTATTAACTTCCATATTCAGGGATGCTGCAACGGCCTTATGATCACTGATTCCCTGTTCTGTACATACAGAGTCGAAAAGTTCGGGTCTGTTTGTTATCAGTAGGTCCAAGATGTTATCTCCACGAATCGGTTCTCTGTTTAATTGCTCGAGGTAATTTTCGCATAGTGCACTCAGTATAATGTCACTCGATGCTCTGTCCCTACCACCCGTCCTAAACATCTGAGTGTCCCAGTCTATATCTGGTAAATTGAAATCTCCACCTAAGACTATAACATGCTGAGAAAATGTATGTGAAATGTATTCCAAATTTTCTCTCAGTTGTTCTGCCACTAATGCTGCTGAGTCGGGAGGTCGGTAAAAGGAGCCAATTATTAACCTAGTTCGGCTGTTGAGTGTAACCTCAACCCATAATAATTCACAGGAACTATCCACTTCTACTTCACTACAGGATAAACTACTACTAACAGCGACGAACACTCCACCACCGGTTGCATGCAATCTATCCTTTCTAAACACCGTCTGTACCTTTGTAAAAATTTCGTCAGAATTTATCTCTGGCTTAAGCCAGCTTTCTGTACCTATAACGATTTCAGCTTCGGTGCTTTCTACTAGCGCTTGAAGTTCTGGTACTTTACCAACGCAGCTTCGACAGTTGACAATTACAATACCGATTGCTGCTTGGTCCCCGCATGTCCTGACTTTGCCCCGCACCCGTTGAGGCTGTTGCCTTTTCTGTACTTGCCCAAGGCCATCTAACCTGGTGATCATTTGCTAAATTCCGGACATAAACCAAAATGCACTGAAGAAATTACCATTTTACATAGAGAAAAGAATGATCTTGGGCTCGATGTACTCGAAGAGCTGGAGAGGTTCAAGCATATTTCTAAGAACGATGGCCTCATCCACAATGAACAGTTACAACTATGTAACTAAAATTTTTTCAATGGTTTTAACCCACTGCTCGCGGAATTTTGATTACTATATATACTATTTTTTACTATATTTTTCCTGCTTCTCTTTCTGGAACATCATTTTCATCGATTCTCATAGATATGTGCTGCTAAAGTTACCGTCACGCAAATGGTTTTCGGGATTGTACAGCTGTTTGGAAAACCTATATCATTCTGTTCTTTGTGTAATAGCAACTTTTGTAAAGCCCAACAGATAGCTCTTAGTTATACTTAATCTGTTTGACTACTGTGTCAAATATACATTGGACTCTCTTCTTTCATGTTTTGTTTTTTAAATTAACTGTCTTTTTCCAGTTAATTCTGTTATAATATTTCAAAAGGGGACGTTTCACTGTTCGCACCTGATAGGCGGGCATCATGTATTGTTTTCGTGGCAGCAATGTAAGCCACTGGCCGGATCAATCTGACATTGTTCCCAATTGGCCACACGTGGAAAAGGTTGGAACGTTTTATTTCACTTTTGACTTGAGCATAGCTGCTCTAAATTCTGAGTACTGCTTCTTAGTAATGTAATCTTGCGTAAGTAACCTTTGTATGTGAATAAAATTGTCATTATGGTTAATATGTTTCTGTCATAGCCAATTTTCTATGTATAATTTTATAGGATTTATCAAGATTTCATTTTGATGAAGACACCCTTAGTAGGTGTCGAAACCAAGGTCAATGTATCTAACAGTTACGTGAGACCAGGTGGCTGTGTAATCCTATGTTGATTGTGACACTTTAAAAGTGTCGCAGAAGTTTCGGTGGTAAGAGAAGAGATATTGTTGTAAATAAGAATGTGATGACCGGCTCTGAGTCGTGCTTTGGTAGTTCAGTCGGTAGGGCACTTACTCACGAAAGACAACGATCCTTGATTCGAGTCCTAGTCTGGCATATAGTCTTTATCTCCAGGACGTTCCATCATAGAACAATTGAGATGTGGAAAATATTTCATTTGTGGATCTGTTGTGCCCTTTACTTTGGTACAGTGATCAAACTCTATTTGCACAAGTATTCCTTAACCAATAAGTTCGTGGCATAAACTTTGTGTGTGTGTGTGTGTGTGTGTGTGTGTGTGTGTGTTTGTGTGTGTGTGTGTGTGACTTGCTGACTTATTTTAAATGTAGAAACACTGAAAGTTGCTCTCTTGTTCTAGTTAGGTTAGGTTAGTGTTGTTTAACATCCCGTCGACAACGAGGTCATTAGAGACGGAGCGCAAGCTCGGGTTAGGGAAGGATGGGGAAGGAAATCGGCCGTGCCCTTTCAAAGGAACCATGCCGGCATTCGCCTGAAACGATTTAGGGAAGTCACGGAAAACCTAAATCAGGATCTTGTTCTAGTATTTTGGATAAACGCTTTTGAGCATGGTGTAAAAGATTCAGATCGTTTGGATAGTTTAGAGCATGGCCAGTATGAGTGCCCAGGGATTTCACTGTGACTATCTGTTTAATTTCAATTCCTGCTAAAGTACTAGGCTGTGATTGGCTGGAGAGGGAGTGTAGGCGGATGGGGTGGAGAAGGAATGGGAGAGGAGGAGGTACAAGCCACAACTTGACTGCACCCACCATCGTGGAACGTTTGATTTTTTAATAACTTTTAGAAAACGTAACCTTTTATTTTGCTGTCTTCCCGTATAATCGAACTACAACCAAAGTCACTACCAACCAACGTCACTCTCCATTTTTATTTGTCACACGAGCGACATCTTGGATTGTTTAATATCCAGCAGTCCGCTACCGTCGGCGCCGATTGTAGATGGGCGCTTCAGCTGTGAGCCTAAGATTTGGTATTCAGCTGTACCCAATAAAAAATGACTATCTGAATTAAATGTCCGCATTAAAGGCAGTATAATAAGTCGGAGAGGGTTCAAGAGACGAAACTGACTCTGGTATTGCCGTGCCAGCACGCGCGTAAAGTGGATTATGGGAACATTTTCAACTTTGGTATTCCTGTCTTCCTCAGTTGCGTGTAATATTACGGTATATTGATAATTTTTATTTTATTGGACTGTCTGACTTCAACAAAATGAAACGCAGTTTTCGCGCCATACGATTTTGGCCATTATTCTGTGCAAGGCATCTTCAGTGGCAGGTGCGTGGACGATTTTCTACGAATTACGCTTCTGTTCCAGTGCTGTGAAATGTGGGAAAAAACCGCAAGTGGGAGTTATAAGAAGAGGAAAGGCACCAGAAATGAAACAGAAGCGTAATGTGAAGAAAATAGTCCACGCAATCTGCCACTGAAGATACCTTGCACACAATAAAGGCGAAACGCATATGGCATGAAAATTGTGTTTCATTCAGTTGTAGTCAGATGGTCCATAAGGAAAAATTATCAGTATACTGTAATGGGTTATGGGAACTTGGAGAGTACGAAAATCATGCAAGGCCTGCAGGGATTCCTGTCTCAGCCTTCCGTAGATAATTGTTTGAACTGTTGTTCCGATCTGCTTGATAGGTAACTTCTGATCAGGTAAGTTGTCAGGTAAATGAAAATCTGGGGAAATTCCATTATTGTTGCATCCTTGATGATTGGAAATTGTCATAAAGAAATTCCCTGCATCCTGACACGGCCCCTCGGCGACGTTTCAGACAGCAAGGTATCGACACAAGCGACAAAAAGTTCATGTGAGCTATAATGATGTTACTGTGGCACTACATTTCACCAAAATTCTCCCCGTACACGTGTCACACAATGGGAAGGTCATCACACACCCTATTAACTACATTTCATCCCTTATTTTGAAGCCTCTGCGATGAAGCTCAAATGTATGACACCCAGCGTTGAAATCGTGCGGTTTCCTTAAGGGACGCCAAGTGACAGATTTCAGACACACGGCAGCTCAGATAACACACGAAAAATCCTTATGAGGTGGCATAAGGGACGTCACTGATACCACCTCGTCTCTTTGGGCGTTGATTCCCACACTCCCGCTGTTGGAGACGACAGTTCGATGTGTGATGAGCAACAGGACGAAGTTCTTGACTGTCTTTGGCACTGCTGACACCTCCCGGACGCTTCAGCCCTTCTCTGGCGTCTGGTGTCGTCAACCACGCTGAATGTGATCAGCTGCTTTTAGAGTACAGGGCGTCCACAAATTTGCTCTGGTGTGCAAGGTGGAGCCACTAGAGGCTTTTCAGCGAAATTTTAATGACGAAGGAGCAAAAGGTGATTACGATTTTTCAGTTCTCCTGTTTCATGCCTTGTTGTGGCGTGATAACAGAGAGGCGCACCACTGACACATGTGTGAACAGAAGGGCAAGGGGTTCTTCTAAGACCCCTCAGTTTGGCAACAGTCTCATTGCCACTTACCCGCTTTTGTTGAGCATTTAAAAAAGTATCTGAACAGAGAACACACGTTACATTGTTCTAAACCCTTTCAGGCAGGCAACCCCCTGCACACCACTTTGATGCCGGAAGGCCCACTAGCAGGCGCAAGAGCAGCAACGTAACCTGCTTGCCTGGGACTGTCGCCATGGGTTCTATCTCTTGAGGTACATTTTTCAGGTGCTCTACAAAGGTGGGTTGATGGTATCGAGGGTGTTACCGAAATGGTGCTCGTACAAGGACACTTCGCCGTTTTATTTGTACACAGGTGCAGGGGTGCGAAACAGGAGGGCTGAAAAAGCATAAACACCATTTGCTGCTTCGAATCACGTTCAAATTTCTTCGAGAGGTTTCAGACGGTCCCTAGTGATTCAGACCTGTACACCCTCCGGAGGGGTGCGATCACGTTCAGTAGCGTACTGGCCGACAGCCCCTTAGAGGAGGGCTTGGTGAACCGAGGGATGTTATAACATCCACCATATATAAATTTTTTATTACGAGTGGAATATGAACGTGCGGAAAATTACGTAACTCAATAATATTCATTCAATTATGTAATTATTTCTTAAAAAGATGATAATCTTCACTTAAAACTTCCGGGCTGATAGGCCGTGGTCGAAATATAAAAGCTCTACCTGAATATAAAAGCTTTACGTGAAAAGGTAAAGCTTTACCTCCGAGGATGTCTCCCGCAGTCGGAGACGAAACGTCAGGAGAGAGTTTTATATTTCGACCACGGCCTATCAGGCCGGAAGTTTTAAGTGAAAACAATACCGGCCGTGAAAGCTTACATTGTATGATCAAAGATGATAATTATGTAAAACAGAGACAATACTTGTCTCACATTCTTTGTTAATCTAAGTCATTCTTTTCTTTTGTTTTCTACCCTTTTGTCGTCTTCTTCTGAAGTACGTCACCGACGCAAGACGCGAATCGATTTGAGGTCTGTTGAATGGAAAACATTTAACGTAAAATTATTGTAGTTCTATGTTTATTTGTTGGTAAAAAACAAATAGAGCCAAATGCGTTAAAACTATTTATGATTCATTATTGAGAAATCACTTCCTCTTTTAATTATAATTTTGTATTATGTGTTTTATCATAGCTGAAAGAAGCGCAGCCATTGTTAGTTGCGATTATACACCAACTTCCTCTTTACTTCTAGTCGAAATATCAAGGGATTGTATTAAACTAATTTGCAAAACAGTATTAATAATTTTTTTTGGTAGCATCAATTTAAATGATTTATTATTTATTGAGCAAAGGAAAATTTTAATTAAAAAAAGAAATCCTCTATCTTTTGTTGGCCGCCATCTTAACTTTTATCTCAGCGGCAAATTAAAATTACTTGAAACTGCAAACAATATTCCGATGTATAAGAAATAAATGTGCACCGGTGGTACTGAACTCTATTTATATAAAAAAAATTAATCGAATCAGACTGCATCTTCTAAGGACAGTGCTGATGGTATTTATTGTTGAATAAGATTTCATTGCGGATGTATGAGGCCAAAATTAAAATACGCACGAATCACGGAGAAAAATATTTCTGGTAACATACGTCAGTGTTGTGTGCGGGTGGTATGCTGTGGTTCCTTTTCATGATCAATTTGCTAAGAATGATTAAATCCATTGAAGACAAAAATTATAAAAGCTCTGATGTACGATCTGTAATTTTAGTGACGTGAACACAACTTACAGTCAACATTATTACACTACGTCAGGTGGAATTCTTGTACAATTTGAACAAAATAGTTATCCGGGAGAAGTTGTAATATGAATATTGAATTATACATGCTTATAATACTATCAGTATCATTTACAAAATCAAAACAATACAACTGCTAAATATCAGAGTGAATTCAAGCAGCAGAATACCATACAGTATCATATCATCCATATTCACTGCATTTGTCCATGTTGATGATACGCAAAACCGCCGCAATGTGTGCAGTGTCAGTGGCTCTGAAGAACGTAGCTCTATTACTGATCCTACGCCCAACTGTCGCTTTAGGCCACGAAATGTATAGGAATCGATCCCCAAGCAAAGAAATTCTTCGTCACCCGTAAGAGAACTGCGTGATTTCAACGCTGGACGTCGCAGCTCTGACTCCATCAAAGAGGCGTCAAAATAAGGGGTGAAATGCGATTAACAGGGGCTGTGATGACCTACCGGTCGTGTGACACGTCCGTGGTGCCGTTGGGCAGAATTGAGGTGTAATTTGGTACCAATGTGAAATCACTATAGCTCACATGAACTTCAAAAGTGTATGGCCTTCTTTTCCACATGTGCGGACACCTTACTGTTGACAGTGTCGCCGAGCCCGAGGGTGATACCTCAGTATGCCACTCTTTTTCACCATTACGGAGGAAGGTTCTAAGCACCTTTGAGCCAAATTTCTAGGTTATGCATTGCAGTGGGAGAAAAATACAACGTTTCGAATAAGTGAATCTTCAATGTCGTTGTGCAGTTCCAAAGCGATGAATCTACATCTACATCTACGTCTATACTTCGCAAGCCACCTGACGGTGTGTGGCGGAGGATACTTTGAGTACCTCTATCGGTTCTCCCTTCTATTCCAGTCTCGTATTGTTCGTGGAAAGAAAGATTGTCGGTATGCCTCTATGTGGGTTCTAATCTCTCTGATTTTATCCTCATGGTCTCTTCGCTAGTTATACGTAGGAGGGAGCAATATACTGCTTGACTCCTCGGTGAATGTATGTCTCGAAACTTTAACAAAAGCCCGTACCGAGCTAGTGAGCGTCTCTCCTGCAGAGTCTTTCACTGAAGTTTATCTATCATCTCCGTAACGTTTTCGCGATTACTAAATGATCCTGTAACGAAGCGCGCTGCTCTCCGTTGGATCTTCTCTATCTCTTCTATCAACCTTATCTGGTACGGATCCCACACTGGTGAGCAATATTCAAGCAGTGGGTGAACAGGTGCTCTGTAACCTACTTCCTTTGTTTTCGGATTGCATTTCCTTAGGATTCTTCCAATGAATCTCATTCTCGCATCTGCTTTACCGACGATCAACTTTATATGATCATTCCATTTAAAATCACTTCTGATGCCTAGTCCCAGATAATTTATGGAATTAACTGCTTCCAGTTGCTGATCTGTTATCTTGTAGCTAAATGATAAAGGATCTTTCTTTCTATGTATTCGCAGCACATTACACTTGTCCACATTGAGATTCAATTGCCATTGTTGCACCATGCGTCAATTCGCTGCAGATCCTCCTGCATTTCAGTAAAATTTTCCATTGTTACAACCTCTCGATATACCACAGCATGATCCGCAAAAAGCCTCAGTGAGCTTCCGATGCTATCCACAAGGTCATTTATGTATATTGTGAATAGCAACGGTACTACGACACTCCCCTGCGGCACACCTGAAATCACTCTTACTTCGGAAGACTTTTCTCCATCGAGAATGACATGCTGCGTTCTGATATCTAGAAACTCTTCAGTCCAATCACACAATTGGTCTGATAGTCCATATGCTCTTACTTTGTTCATTAAACGACGGTGGGGAACTGTATCGAACGCCTTGAGGAAGTCAAGAAACACAGCATCTACCTGGGAACCCGTGTCTATGCTCCTCTGAGTCTCGTGGACGAATAGCGCAAGCTGGGTTTTACACGATCGTCTTTTTATAAACCCATGCTGATTCCTACAGAGTAGATTTCTAGTCTCCAGAAAAGTCATTATACTCAAACATAATACGTGATCCAAAATTGTACAACTGATCGACGTTAGAATATAATAGTGGCTGGTGTGTTGATGTTCTTCTCAAGTAGTGGCTTGAATAGTCCACATCTCCAGGTCACATAGGACACCCAGTAGATGTAGAGCAATTTTAATCCAGCGAACACATTTGGTCTAGTTCTAGTTCAACGCGCTGGCTTGTTTGCAACACTCTAGGAACAGATCGCTGAATCGATGGTTAACTGCTCAGCGGAAATAACTCCAGACAACAACATCCATCCATCCATAAGCGTGTGGGCGTAGGCACTACCACACAGGCCGTCGCAGCTAGCGTGAACGTCGCAAGCCTAGCCTACGAGGAAGGCGTCAGCTTACGCGCTTCTGTAGACCGCGTGGGCGGCGGGAGGGGATGCGTGGCCTGCTGCCGCTGCCGGGAGGCGGAGGCGGAGGAGGCGGAGGCGGCGGCAGACGTGGCCAGCGCGGCGAGCCGCCAGTGCCAGAGTCGACGCAGGGACCGCCAGGTGTCTGCACACGGCTGTCGTGGGCCCCCTCCAGCAGCGAGGACACAAACTGTGTAGCGAACCTGCACGTGACAGCCTTAGCTCCAAGATCCGACCACATCTTCGGAATAAGTCACGGTGTAAAACGGTTCGGTCTTTGACCGATTGTGTAACTCGGATCTTGTGAATGCAGTGTCAGCTTTTAATTTCTACGTTATGTTCGAAAGTTTGGAGCAAGTACAATACCGCATCGATAAACAATTTGCCACTGAGTAGATGGCAGTAAATACAAAAACCACATGTGTTTGTTGCGGACAGTTTCTTTTCGTGTGCATAATGTAAAGAAGACTGGAGACCTCTAGGTAATATAGCCTGATCGTGTAAGTGAAGCATTCCAGTAAATAGGCTGTGTTCATGAACTTAAGAATACATGTTTAGTGATTTCGGCGAAAGATCGTTGAGCTGCAATTAGAGTATGCGAAGAATTTTCCACACTAATGTGCGTGTATTACTCTCGCTCGAATTGCCTTACAATCGTTCATTTTGTGCTTCTCATAAACATCATATGTACAGACTGGAATTTTCCCTTGAGTGATCAGTTGGTATTTAGGAGATGTACCGTATAATCAGAATAAGTCAACATGTAGCCTGACGAAGGAGTTGTCGACACTCCTCTTCATCTTGCCGGCTCAGCTGTCTTCGAATGAGCTGTAATCACCATCTTCATCGGAGACAACGTACTGTGACGGATGCTCCTCTCATTTCTCCGCGTATCACTATTTTACGACAAGAGTGAAAGTGTTTACTATAACATTCGTCGTTGCTGTAATTATTGTTTTCGTAGCTGATTAAAGAAATCGCGTGCCTGAAATGGTGCAATGTGCGACAGATGTGAATTTAGTAAAATATTTGGTACTTGTAAATACCTGCACCGAAATTGAGGACGAATAAGGTAGACTGTTCATCGAAAGTGAAGGATGATGCGAGGGTGCTGGTCGTTCCACCGTCCACTGGCGGAATTCTGAAAACGGTTTTTATAGACGAACTTCCATTCGCCATCGAGAGGTCACTGTTGTGAGTAGCAACACCGGCGTGCAGTCTGGAGTGTGAGTACCCGCTGGAGAGTCGTGGCTGCCCAGTGATGGTGGAATCGACGCAGAGCGCGGGCGCCGCCCCTGGAGGCCAGTCTGCGAACGGCGGCCGCGATGAGGCGGTCCCCAGCGCGCCCACCACCCGGTCACCGGAGTCAGTGAGTGCCACCGCACATACCTTAACTCTCTTATGTAGGCCGCAGTGCTTCGAACAAGAAATGTTACTTCAGTTGCCCGACCCTAACAACTGGCAGATTCCTTACATTCAGAGAGACTTGATCGTTCTCAGTTTAACCACACACAGCACAGATGTTAATAATTGCCGCCATATCTTACTGCAATATTTTCCACATTAGAAGAAATATATTTTCAATGGACATACTTGTATGTGCTTGATTGATTATGTTCTATTTCCGTACAGCACAATTTGATATGCATTTCACAATGCATAACCGATTTCGACAAGCCAATGGTTGTCACCAGCTTTCGTTCTTTTGGGTAAATTTAGAAAAGTTGTTGTGTTCTTCAGTCCTGAGACTGGTTTGATGCAGCTCTCCATGCTACTCTATCCTGTGCAAGCTTCTTCATCTCCCAGTACCTACTGCAGCCTACATCCATCTGAATCTGCTTAGTGCATTCATCTCTTGGTCTCCCTCTACGATTTTTACCCTCCACGCTGCCCTCCAATACTAAATTGGTGACCCCTCGATGTCTCATAACATGTCCTACCAACCGATCCCTTCTTCTAGTCAAGTTGTGCCACAAGCTCCTCTTCACCCCAATTCTATTCAATACCTCCTCATTAATTATGTGATCTACCCATCTAATCTTCAGCATTCTTCTGTAGCACCACATTTCGAAAGCTTCTATTCTCTTCTTGTCCAGACCACTTATCGTCCTCGTTTCACTTCCATACATGGCTACAGTCCATACAAATACTTTCAGAAACGACTTCCTGACATTTAAATCTACACTCGATGTTAACAAATTTTTCTTCTTCAGAAACGCTTTCCTTGCCATATTTTGCTCCCCAAATAGCAAAACTCCTTCACTACTTTAAGTGTCTCATTTCCTAATCTAATTCCCTCAGCATCACCCGACTTAATTCGACAACATTCCATTATCCTCGTTTTGCTTTTGTTGATGTTCATCTTATACCCTCCTTTCAAGACACTATCCATTCCGTTCAACTGCTCTTCCTAGTCCTTTGCTGTAAAAGTCTAGTTGATCTGTACAGGAGAGCACATTTACGTCACTGGTACGACCTAGTTTAGCATATTCCTCGATTGTTTGAGACCCCACCAGGTCAAAAATACGGCTCTAAGCACTATGGGACTTAACATCCTACGTCATCAGTCCCCTAGACTTAGAACTATTTAAACCTAACTAACCTAAGGATATCACACACATCCATGCCCGAGGCAGGATTCGAACCTGCGACCGTGGCAGCCGCGTGGTTCCGGTCTCCCACCAGGTCAGATTAAAGGAAGAGATAGAAGTAATTCAGAGGGCTACAGCTAGATTTTTTTACCCGTAGTATCGATCAGCATGCGAGTGTCGCGTAGAAGTTTCGTGATATTTAATGACGATCTCTGGACGGTAGGCGATGTTGTTTCTGCGAAACACTGTCGAGAAAATTTAGGGAACTGGCATTAGAAACTGATTGCAAACCGATGCTACTGCCGCCAATTCGCGGAAGGACTTCAAAGACAAGATAAGAGAAATTAGGGATCGTACGGAGAAATATACGAGGGGCGTTCAGAAAGTAAGCTCCGATCGGTCGCGAAATGGAAACGACTATGAAAATCCGATAAAGCTTTGCACAGATGTGTTGGGTAGTGTCTCTAGTATAACCCCAGTTAGCATCACGTCGCTCTTCTCATTTCTGAGCTCGCAGTGAGTGCGTAAAGATGTCTAGAAAATAGTGTCTGCCGCTAAGTACGAGGGCCTGGTGAGAAATTTCGCCTGAAGCTATGCAGCTAACATTACATAACTGTCGTGCTGTTTCGTCTTCACGACAATTCTCAGCCGCATTCTGCAGGGGCAATGAAGATGCTCCTGCATCGTTTTCAAATGGAAATGTTAGATTATCCACAATACAGTCCGCAATTGTCTCCCCCTGAGTTCATCTCTGGTCACATGAACCGCTGTCTTTGAAGACAACATTTTGACACAGACAACGAGGTGTAGGCCAGCGTGGAGAATTGGCGGAAAGCACTGGCGGCTGCCTTCTATGATGAGGCTATTGAAAAGTTGGTACAACGCTATGACAAAAGTCTAAGTCAGAACGGCGACTACGTAGAGAAGTAGCTGAAAGGTGTAGCTAATTGTTAGAAGTAAAACATTTCTGATGTTCACTGTGGTTTCAATTTGGCAATCAATCGGAGCTTACTTTCTGAACAGGCCTCGTAGATCGTCGTTTCCCTCTCCTTTTATTCGCGAGTAAAGGGAATGACTAATTGAAAGGTACTGCGTAAGTGTGTAGAAGTAGGCGCAGAAACCGTATTGTGACGTTGCAGTTCTTTTATCTAGAGTAGCTACTTGCAGCACGTGCTTTTAGTCTAATGATGGCCATTAGTTGGTCGAACCAGTTGCGCATTGTCCAATGCTGTTTCATAGAAGCGTTAAAAAGTAAAAGAATATTTTCTTTAGTTTACGGAAGCTGACTTTCTCAACACCACGTTAAAATTAGATCAAATGTTCCTTGTTATTCAGAAAAGTTGCCCATTATGCATACCATTAAGGCTTTAGTTCACCAGATATTGCAAGAATTACAGTGCAAAATAATTAATGTTATTAATCACCGAAACTACCAAAGATTGTTGCAGAAACTGAGATATTATACTATTATTGAAACAGCTTCACAATATATTCAAGACAAGAAACCTACAGCTTTCGTTTTTAAATACGCTCGTGATCAGCTATTTGTGATGAGTGATTGATTTGTGACTCGAAACAAAAATATTCACCCAACTGCACTCTGTCTACCTTAAGACCACTACTATATGTCTAGTGTATCGTAAGTCACATGAGGAATTGAGTAAACTACTTCAACAAACGTAGAACATACTTCTAGTTTGGTTTAATCCGTATTGATTGCAAAAAGATATGCATTCTTTATTTTCATTTTTTGTAATTTCAAAATCACATCCACTTTAGAGTGTTTATGTTTTGATTTGTCGGTTCACAATACGTCCGTCATTGATTTTCCACTCTGCTGCTGAGAATGGTTTTGGTATTTTCCCCTCTACGGCTGAGATTAGTTTTGGTACTATGCCAACTCGCCTGGCTGTCTTTCAGTTCTGAATTTCTCAATATGTTGATAAGAGTCTAATGCAAACTGTAATAAGTAGATTCATAAAATGGCAGTATGCTAACATAGTTTGGACTGATGTATTATTTCTCAAATGCCGTTAGTACAGACTGGACTAAAAGCCAGTTGTAAGTTTTCTCGCCATCTGTGGACCCAAGGCAGAGTGCTAACTCATACTTATCGCTTAAAATGGTCCATATGGTACATCCCTTCCTATATCCCTTCTATGGTCAACTTACTCCTATACTGAATGAATCTTGCTCTATTAAGGTCCATCATTCGATATTGGCACTTACCTACACTACAGACAACCACTACAATGTAAGTACCAAAACAAAGGTGGCTCGAGCATGTTAACATTACACTACTCCTTCAGTTTTTCAGTTTAGGCGATAAGGAAATTCCTTGCCTGAAATATGTTTTGCTTATGAATTTCTTTCTATTTTGTTGAAGTCCACAATGATTGTAAATTTGATCACATACATTTCAGAAATGGAGCATGTGCGGTTTACGGCATAATATTTACAACACTTATATCTTTTTTCTCTTTAAAAAAAGTGAGTTATTATAGACAATGGTCACCTTCATCACGGTAGATGACACAATGTGTGGAAAATAGTTGATTGCGACCAAATATGACGCCCAGATCCAGCAGAATTTTGGACATGCTACAGAAGCACACTACCATCACATCCGACCATCAGACAGTGTTACACAAAATTCATGGAATCCGGAACTATTATAAAGAGTGATGCATATGTAGACCGGATGCAACATGCGTTTATCCGGAGCCCTATCAAACTAATCCGTCAAGCGTCTCGACAACTGCGATTGCCAAAGGGATGATGTGCATGGAGTTACACAAGAGACTGAAGCTCCATGTCTACAGAATTTAGCTACTGCATGCGACTCAACGTGAGAGGCCAAAACAGAATGCATTTGCAAATTGCATCGACGATCACCCAGACTATCCGAAAAGGTTAAGTTTGCGAATGAAGCTTTCTTCCATACGTCCGGGAACATAAAACGAACCATAGTCAGAACATGAATTTGTGCAACAGTCCAAAGGTGAACCTGTGATTCTGTATGTTTAATTAGAGTATGGTTGAATCGGCCACGGTTGTCTAGCGGTTCTAGGCGCGGAGTCCGGAACCGCGCGACTGCTATGGTCGCAGGTTCGAATCCTGCCTCGGGCATGCATGTGTGTGATGTCCTTAGGTTGGTTAGGTTTAAGTAGTTCTAAGTTCTAGGGGACTGATGACCACAGATGTTAAGTCCCATAGTGCTCAGAGCCATTTGAACCATTTGAGTACGGTTGGAGCGTTTCTCTTTGTAGAGGCGTCCATAGCTCCTACTGTGTTTATCTGGACGTGTTGTAACCGTTTGCATTTACACAGGTCGAAGAACTGCAACCTTACATCGTGCTGCAGCAGGGTGGTACCACTCCTCACTTTGCATCGATCGTTCAGGTGGCTCAGGGCTACAAGTTCAAAGGCGCTGGATTGGCGGAGGAGGAACCATTTCTTCGCTCCCGAGGTCACCGCACATAATCCTGCTAGATTTTTTTCCTTGGGGATTTATGAAGTATGCTGTGTACCAGAACGCGGTGCGCGAACTGCAGGGACCGCGAGCTTGAATCAGTGCAGCAAATGCACATGTTAATGAGCACATGTCAAGGCCTGATACGGGAGGATTTGGAATATCGCTTAGATGCACACAGTGAACTCTGTTAAACGGTTACTAAAGCTTCAGCTATGTGTGAAGATTATGGCGCCAACCTTACCTTTCTACCAACCCTCATTTCTGAAACATACGTGATCGCAATTGTAAAGATTATTCAGGAACATCCTGTAGTTTGAATCAATGTCATGTATGCCGAGCACTGCCAGGGGAGACATGCCCATAACCTAACAAACCTCATTTTATCTACGTGGGAAGTTCAGCTCATTCGTAAGAAGACGAACACGAGAGCTGCAAGTATAAGGGTTAGAAAACTGTAGAAGAGGAACGAAAGCTCTGAAATAATAGCTACAAACGACTAGGGTCGCACGTGTGGGTTAAAACACAAAGTAGTTTCTTGTTTAATGCCAAATTGGGGTAGACGCACTACTAGAAGTGTAAAAAGTTTTACTGTATAAGAAGAAAGTTTACACAAGATTTCCTAAGCAACGTAGATATCAGAAACTGACACTGACAAACCGTAGTTTCTCCAATTAGGGGCCTCTACTGATATCAAATGCTCCTGTGGAATGGGGCGTGACACACAACATTTTAAGGAACATTGTCCTTCGGACTAGCACACAGCTTCACATACGAGAATGGTTTGAAAAGTTATCGGAACGGGGTAGAAAAAAGTACTTACATCACTGAAACTTCTATTTATCGGTATAGTCTCCCTGTAGATTAATGCACTTGGCCCAACGATGTTCCAGTGCCTTAATGCCATCTCCAAAATGTTCCCTCCAGGCCTGCAAAATAGTTGTCAACTATGGCTATCAATTCTTCTTTTGAAGTGAATCTTCGTCCACCAAGAAAAATTTTCAGCTTTGGGAAGAGATGAAGTCTGACGGAGCCATAACAGGTGAATAAGGCGAGTGTGGCAACAATTCATACCTTAGTTCGTGTAATTTACCATGGCAATAGCACGTGTGTGCGGGCGAGCATTGTCTTGATGGAAGATGACTTTCTTACTTGCTAAACCTGGCCTTTTTTCGCGTATCTTTTGTTGCAATTGGTCCAGAACGTTAGCACATTATTCTCCAGTAATTGTTTGCCCAGTGGGGAGATAATCTACAGACAGAATACCATTCGCATCCCAGAACACTGATCCCATGACCTTTCCCGCCAAAGGAATTTTCTTTGCTTTCTTTGGTGGCGGAAATTCAGCATGTTTCCACTGCTTTGACTGTTGTCTTGTCTCTGGGGTGTAGTAGTGCACCGAAGCTTCAACTGTAGTCACAAACTGGCACAAAAAATCTTGTTCGTTTCTCGTAAAACGGGCCAAACATCGTTCCGACATGTCCATTCTCATGCGTTTTTCATCCATAGTCAAGAGTCGCGGCACCCATCTGGCAGATAATTTTTTTAATTTCTAATTCTTCTGTTAAAAAGTGATATATCGTTTCAGATGACATCTGGCAAGCCTGAGCAATTTCACGCACTTTCAATCGCTGATCCTCCATTCAATGATTTCTGGAGTCGTGACACATCTTGGCCGACCACTGATCGGATCATCATGTGAGTTCTTCCGACCAAATTTTAATTCATTTTTCCACTTGGAAACAGTTGAATATGAAGAAGCAGAGTTCCCCATTGTATTCTGGAAATCGGCATGAATGTCCTTTGCTTTCATACCTTTCTTTACGGAGTACTTAATCACTGCTCGAATCTCGATTTTTTCCAACTTCGCAAATCACTAAGCGGGAACAACAAAAGAGCCACGTCACCGCCACAGCTCCCTTCCAAGAGCACTGACGTGGCACGTGTTTACAGGCAACAGTCCAATGAATATCACTTGCACAACCCGTTGCGCTAGCGCTGAACTCTCGCGGTGATTCCGAGTATTTAGGTGATTTCTGAGTTCTTGCATCAGTTTCATCTCTACAGTTCTGTTGTACGTGAAATAGCTGAATTTAATTCAGGGAACTCAGATATCTGGTGTTTAGGTACGAAGTCATTGGCAGCCACTCGTTAACAGCTTGTCTCCATTATGACGACAACCTGCTACCAGAAAGTTATACAGTGTCCCAACGAACAGCATTTACAGCAAAATTCAGATACATTGTTGATTTCTACGCGTTCCGAAGATTCAGTGTCGATGTTGACTTGTGACTAAACATTGTGACCTGCTGATCTTAGTCTATTAATTTTAAAATCAATGTTTGATGACTAAATTTAAAGAACCTAGCCTCGATTTTGGTGTTACTATATGTAAGTAGTATTTGCAGCACTCTCTAAACTCACAAGATATTTGATCTTTGAAAGTGTAAGGAGATTCAGCAATTACTTTCACAGCTAATCACTGTAAAAATTGTGATTGCCAACATGTGGACCATTGCTGTTCTCTGCAAACACGGCGGTCTGTCGGTTGACTAGTGTTGTCAATCGCGGAGTCAGAGTGGCAGAGGTTTGTTTGGTCCTGGCAGCGGCGGAGGCGGCGGCGGCGCGCGGCCTGTGCTAACCGTGTCAGAGCGGCGGGCCGCCGCGCCTTCCTTTACTATTTCTGTCCCCCGGCTATTGCGTACACAAGCCGTACCTGTCACGCAGATACGCGGACAGAACAGCTCTTTATCCTCGACTTTCGCAAAAGCCTTCAAGTAGTCCCAGTTATCCTCCCTGCAAATTTTCAGATCAAAGACGTTAGAAGGCGTAGAGGTGGGGCGCATTTACAAGAGAGTGAACAAACTGTCATCCCGTGACACCAGTTTGTGGGGAAGAAAATTCTCTCTTTCTAGATGTGCATTCTGCCGAGAAAAAGACTGCAGTTTTCATTCACTTACGCCTGCAGATTTAACTCCCAATTCCAGATAGGTACAGCCTTTATTGTTACTTACATTAGATAAGGGTTCACTAAAAAAAAAAAAAATACATTAACATCCGAAAGTTGACGGGTCCATTTTCCCAGAGGCAGTGTAAAAAGTTTACATTGATGACTATGTCATGAAAATTGTTCCGAACAGATCTGGATCTGATATCATGAGCAGTCATATCTTTTATTCCCGACCGATAGTTTTCATTGTACTACAATCTGAGTTTCTTCTATAAGGTACATCACAGTAGTTCCACTGAAGGAAGATTCGCTGTAATATTGTGGCTCATGCATTGAAGTAAGCGTAATCATTGGGGATGAATTCAATGAAATACAATAACAAATTTTATCTGTGAAATGCATTCAGAACTAATACGAACATCGTTTCTTTCTAGTGTTTGTCTTCCCCTCCGTCGTCCAACTCAGTAGTCATTATCGCTATCTCGTCGACGCTCTCAATTATCATATTTTCACTATCTTATTTCCCAAGATCGACTATGCCTCGAGCAGTTTATAAAAGAAAGAATTTTTCTAATTTGCTGTACACAGTGAGTAAATTTGGTCCTTGAGTGATAAGACCACATTCCGTTAGGGCAGTAACAAATCAGTGATCATCTCTGAAGGTGATCGAACTGTCATAAATCTGAAATAATTTCCATTGGTTTAAAATACATTATATTATGTTGTAAAATATACAAAATGAGACGTCGTAGGCTTTACCACAGCAATTATTGTTGGTAGTATTCTCGTGTTGGCTGCCGGATCCTGTAACTGGATATTTCGGCGATCCGTCTGTCCGCCATCTTCAGAATTCCACTGAAAACTGATGCCAAGGCTGCAAATTGTTGTCCTACATGCCCCCGTACCGCACACGGCGCGTTCACTTGCGCCGTCCCCCCTCCACCCCCCCACCCAGCTGCCCCCCCCCCCCCTTTCCAAGATTTGCAACCTTGACATCAGTTTTCAGCGGGAATCAACAGTAGCAGTGTCCCCGCTAAAGATGGCGGGGAGATGGAAATCCGACATATTTTAGGATCCAGCAAGTTTTTGGATTCGGCAGCACACGGCCCGTTCATGTGCGCCCGCCCACCATAGCTGTCCCCCCCCCCCCCCCCCCTTCCAAGATTATCAACCTTGACATCAGTTTTCAGCTGGAACCAGCAGTAACAGTGTTCCATAAAGATGGCGGGGAGATGGAAATCCGACATATTGTAGGGTCCAGCAAATTTTGGGATTCGGCTGCAAACTCGTGGAGAATATCAAGAATATACAAAGTAGTCCGAAAGCCAAAACGCCTTAGTAAATAGAATACCAAATACTTGCGTTATTTGTCGTTTTCATAAATTCACAACTCTCTGTTTTAAGCAAATGTCCTATTGGGATGTACGTATCAGGAACTATTTTGTATCTGGCCACGCGTGGTAGCCGTGCGGTCTAGGGCGCTTTACCATGGTGTGCGCGGCTTCCCTCGTCGGAGTTTCGAGTCCTTCCTCGGGCATGAGTGTGTGTGTTGTCCTCAGCGTAAGTTAGTTTAAGTTAGATTAAGTAGTGTGTAAGCCCAGAGACCGATGACCTCAGCAGTTTGGTCCCATAGAACTTACTCCATATTTCCAATTTCCAATTTTGTATCTGGGCTGCAATGCCTTTCATGATTGCATTAAAATTATTTTCTCACTGGAAACACCTTACTGATCATGAAAGCTTTTATTGATTCATTTCCTTCATTGATAATCACATTGTATTTGGATCCGTTAACCATAAACTTCGCGATTTCGATCTTCTCGACATGTAGATATTGTTTCAAACTTCGCACTTTGATTCGTGAGAGTAGTTTCCTAACGTTTAAGGTTTTAGTCTTATATGTTCATTTGGCTTAGTGATTCAATTATTCATGTCTCCCAGCGGTTGTAGGGACTTTAACGCGGTAGTACTCAGCCACTGTTCTCTCCATAGGTCGTTATTCTGCACCGCATCTCTTTTTGCAGTTTGCCATATTGGTTCAAGTATTCCGCTCTCTTGCTTTTTCTTTCCCATTTCATCCTTTTCCACCGTCTTCAGTATGTAATCCGAACACTCCTTACACTGCTCCCTGACCATATATCACTGAAACTAGCAAAAAACGATTTCGAAATATCTGAGGTTGGTATAGATGCTTTCGGTCTCCATGTCCTGAAATTTATTAAACATCCTTACTCCGCTATGGCCTAAAGGCACATGTGCTACTACATGTCTCACTTCTTCGTTGACATAAAAGGCGTTTACGGGTTCGCCAGTTCGATTCATAACATCACAGAATTTGCAGTACACGCACTCATCGGAAGCTATTGCTGCAGTAATCTCATCTCCTTGTCTCGCCAATATACCTTGTAATCTGAACTTGTATCACTTATGCGGTGCGGCCTTCTCACCACGTCCTTACTGGCTACTAATATCGATACCACACACAGCACGCAGTTCGTTCACACGGTCACACTCAGGCACTGGATAAGCGTAATTGGCACGTTATAGAAGGAGGAGCGGCCATCTCCGCATGGTTACCCAGAGTGAACTAAACTGGCCTCCGTGCATGACATGTTCGCTCTCACTACTGTCAATCCTAATCTTCCTTCCTCTTTTACGACTATCGAATATCACAGACAGGGTTTTTCAAATGACATATTCATCACATTTGAAGATCAACGTTTCTGGTTTTCTGTAACATCATTCCATGGCATTGCATTTCATTGTTTCCATGACTTCAGTTCAGTTGATGTAATTATAGGTCATTTCCTATTGCACAGATTTGAGTTTTCCTACAAAGTACACTAGTTGAAATATTTGTTGACTCCTACTGTTTTATCTTGTGCGTCAGCTTCCTTTCCATAGTCCAATCCCCGTCTATTGCTCTGATATGGGTTTAATTCTTACTTTACTGGTTCCGTCAAAAGCTTCTCGATTTAGCACTATCGTAACTGTAACTACGGTTTTAGTTTCGTATTGTTTCGCATTTAAAGGATCTTGACACAAACCTATTAATTATAAACTGGAAACCATAATAAATGTATGCCAGTTTCTGGTAAATATTACAGAGATTCTTTATACACTGTTTCAAATCCTTCTACTGACCGTAACATTTGTATGCGCTATAGAGAGCTAGAGTCGGTCATAGGTAAGTCATATGACACTGGTGTCCATAACCGCTACTGTCACTCAATAACATTGCAGCCTATTAGTCACAGGCAGGAACTTACTAGATACTCTTCTGTTATGAATATGCCATCGCCTATGCCATATAGAGCATTTTCGGTACAGTACAACATTTCTCTTCTACTTAAAGAAGTGCTCGTAGCTTTCAACGTGTGTAATTTAGAGCCCTTGCTTACTGCACATTGTTTTCTTGTTCTCATCCGTGCTATCTCATTCCAAAATATCGAAAGCAAGGAGCTCGCAGTAGAATAGATTTGTTTCACAGTGGCTAAGATGAAGAAGTGCTCATAGCTCTCAAGATACGTACTTTAGTGCCCATGTTTACTTGAAATTTTTGCTTCGAGTGATCATTCCTGTCATGTCCCTCCTGGGACACCCTGTATAATCGAAAAATCAGTTTTTATTCTTTTACAGCTAAGACCCTTAAGATTAAGTCGTACACCGTCAGAGAGGTTACATGGGCTTAAATTTCGGTAAAATTTATTTATACGTAAGTAACTGGGCTCTTGCGTGACGTATAGATCGAACTTCCATTATATTTGTACAATCTTCTTATTAGCTGATGTGTGCTACAAACTTTTCTGTACGACATTTACCGATAGATTATGTATAAACTTTGCCAATATTCATTTAAAAAAACTGGAGATTTCTTATCCTCTGTAGATCTCTTTTGTTGGCAGTCACATCGTCTTCTTCATCTCACGGTCTTATCCCTTATCTCTGCGGGATCTAAATTTGTGTACCCCATGGGTCCTTAGTCTATTGATATCACAGGTGGAAGCTTGACAGCGACTTAAAAACGTTTCTGAACTCTGTAACTGATGCGCGACATGGGTAAAAGTCTGTATTCTCCAAGGCGGCCGGCCGGAGTGGCCGAGCGGTTCTCGGCGCTTCAGTCTGGAAGGTTAGTTAGGTTTTAGTAGTTCTAAGTTCTCGGGGACTGATGACCTCAGATGTTAAGTCCCATAGTGCTCAGAGCCATTTTTCTCCAAGGCGGATATGGGAAATACTGACAGCCTAATATTCGCTGTCAGAAACACCTCTTCCACGTAGCTCGAACATTATCAGCACACATTCACTTCATCGCGCTCAGCGCTAAATGTGAAGATTGTAAAGGAAAGAATGAAATGTATCCACAACGTAAACATATCATCCAATTTATAAGTTTCAAACAGCACAGTTGCATTTCTGCGAATTCTTATTACCGGTAGGTTTTGGAGACTATTATTGTTCTGCCGACGCATCTGATAAATATTTCCAAAGAACTAGTAATTATTCACTGAATCCAAATATAATTGCGACATGTTAAATTCAGTGATACTTGTGACGTAAGAGAGTGGATGACAAGCCAGTTACGTAAAAGATGTTCCACAGTTCCACATATCCCCAACGTCATTTGTAGTGCGGAAAGAGAAATTTTGCTCACCTCTACCAAAGATTTATGTACATCTCATTTCTGCGGTTGTTCATTGTTTTTTTTTTCTGCGGAGAGTGTTTGTGTACTTCCAGCATGCTATAACGGAGCATCACAGGGAACGAGGCCGCGTCCCCTGGTTGCTATTGCCTGTAGATCGGAAAGCGGACCCTTTCATTATATCGGAAAGCAGCTGTTTTATTCTATGACATGCCGCCTTTTAGCGGTGTTTTGTTCTTACGGACAAAAAATGTTGGGTAAAGAGGTTCCGAGCGTTTCTGCTCTAATGTTTTAGTCATATGTTCATCTGAAGATGTGGCTTTTAGTGCCGGTAGTGATCCACTAATAAAGGATTAAATACAGCTGAAGCGATTATTACTACCAAAGATAACTACCCATAGCTGTGGTTTCCCTACCTACAAGGCTGGCTGTAAGTGTTCCTTTGCACATTTTTGACATGCTTTCTGCATTTTAGAAAATTCCAGTTTTGGCCATGTTACGGTAATTTGAAAATGTGCCCTGGCTTGAAACTAGTCATCAAGTAACCAAAATCAGTGAAAATTGTAACCTTGGCTAGTCTTTCGTTGTACTAGAGTGGGCCGGCCGTTGTGGCTGAGCGGTTCTAGGTGGCTCAGTCTGGAACCGAGCGGCCCTTCAGTCTGGCAATGAATTTGGTATCTCATGTAGTCCAACACAATGTTTTTCCAAATTTGAATTTTTTTCTATATAGCTATCATGAAAGCGCTATGAGAAGTGTCGAAATAATACAATTTCATAACACCTCTTAACAGCTGAAGACCTTTATCGGCTCACTATGCTACTGATCCTGAGAATCAAATGTTCATGTCATGCATCTGACCACGTGAAGTTACTACTTCGTAATAAATACACCATTAGGCAGCGCATCTACCTGCTACTAAGTGTAATTGCTTTAGTTAGAGAACACGAGGTAATATGTAAATTTCAGTTCAAAGCCACCATATTAGCGAATGTAACTTACGTAATTTTCATAATGTTTTATTTTTTGAACGGTGACATGTTTAATGAAGTGTGCTCACCCATTCCTTTTTCTCTTCCTTTCCTAGTGCGATTTCTACAGGAGAACATTCCGTGAAAAGGCGTGGTAATCTGTTCATCACCTGCTCAAAGAGCGAAACAAAATCTACCCTTGCCGACCGGTGTGGCAGAGCGGTTCTAGGCGCTTCAGTCTTGAACTGCGCGACCATTACGGTCGCAGGCTCGAATCCTGCCTCGGGCATAGATGTGTGTGATGTCCTTAGGTTAGTTAGGTTTAAGTAGTTCTAAGTTCTAGGGGACTGATGACCTCAGAAGTTAAGTCCCATAGTGCTCAGAGTCATTTGAACCATTTTGAAAATCTACCCTCCGGGTTTGTTGGTTCGGTGCATGCGTTCGGATAAATCAGTTAAATTTCGGGAATATAACTGTGGTGTCACCGCCAGACACCACACTTGCTAGGTGGTAGCTTAAATCGGCCGCGGTCCATTTAGTACATGTCGGACCCGCGTGTCGCCACTGTGTAATCGCAGACCTAGCGCCACCACCAAGGCAGGTCTCGTGATACGAGAGAGCACTCGCCCCAGTTGTACGAGAACCTAGCTACCGACCAGATGTACGAAGCCTTTCTCTCTCATTAGCCGAGAGACAGAATAGCCATCAGCTAAGTTAATGGCTACGAACTAGCAAGGCGCCATTAGCCATACAGTGATTGTACTTAAAGTCTTCTGTGTATCGTCAAGATCGATGTACCACCATGATTGAGTAAAGTTAAGTATTAAACCTGCTCCGTACTTTTCTTCCTAACATTAATTACGTATCCTGTTCCAGTACTTCACGCCCGTCTGCGTTAGTCTAGCTTGCCTTTTCAGCCATCTCAACTTCACGGTGTCGGCCCAGATACCGACACAACAATAATCCCAGTTGGGTTTGCTTCTGAGTGAATTTGCAAATAAAAACTTGCTTTATTTTGTGTTCCATTAGAAAATACCGTCAGATTTTCGTACCAAAGTTGCTTTTGGTGTCCCAAATCGAAGGATGTGGTCTTTCTTGAAACTTTTGGCAATGGGCCCTGCTTCGATGGACTTGGTAGCATACAATCGTATATGTTTGGTGAATAAGTGATGTACGGCCATAAGGTATTTAATGTTTTCCCTCGCCTGCGGGTATGGGGCTGCGGCGTCACCTTGTTTTGACGTTAGTATCGGGTACATCGGTATGTTTATAGATAAGTTTATCGATTTCGTCCTCTGACAGACCGAGCAGCTTCATCGCAAACTGTGCACCCGCCAGTGTAGATCCCGCAGGTAACAACAGGATGCAATTTTTCACTTACGCTTTTCCCCCCGTATGCCCTAACACCATATACGTCTAACAAATCATGTGATCCTGACGGGCATAAGGTGTGCATCCACGCCGTGATAAACATGAGGGTGTCTTGCGGTGAAACACCACATAATTATACAATTTGTACAGTTTTGTTAATTTATGAGAAGATTGTTGCTGTACAATTTGTTTTACTCTCTACCAACTGGAATCTGCATTTTGCAGTGCAGTCATGTTCTTAAACATCTCACGATAATAGCGATGATGTGCCGTATCTTTCATCACATAAATCTTGTAATTGTCACCTGCTCTACAAATTCACTGAATTTTGGCAACATCTGGTAAGCTGGAAAGTGCATCCGCCATTGCGTTCTCACTACAGTTAATGTATACCATTTGAGAACGTATTCTTGCAAGATTCCTCAAAGACAACAACAACATAACTACCCCTGAGTAATTTGGCTACCGATCTGAGCACAGCACCAGCCACCAATCCCAGCGTCTAGTGGAATACATACATAGAGCTAGAGGCGAGAAACATAGTACAGAAGCGGTCTTTCTCAACATCGAGAAAGCGTTCCGTAAGGTCTGGAATGATAGCTTAATATACAAGTCATCCCAGTTGCGCATTCCAGGACACATGGTCAGCATGACAGACTCGTTCCTGGCGTGGGGGGGGGGGGGGGGGGGGGGGCAGTATTCTGTTAAGTAAGGCAAACGTTTTAGCACGATCAGGAATGCAGTGAGCAGGGTCCTGATGGGGTCGGTTCTAGGCCCCATCCTTTACACACTCTGCACCAATGACGTGCCAGAATTGACAGGTAATGAAATTGCCCTCTATACGATACGGCGGTATATGAAAGCAGCAGTAACATAAACTTCATTGCACGAAAACTGCGACAACACGTAGGTACCATCACGCAATTGTGCAACACCTGGCAAATTCAAATGAATCCAGAAAAATTGTTGCTGTATGTTCACAAGCAATTGAGTCCTCCAGACCAGCAAATCTCTGTGACTAGCAAAGTGTTAGAGTTGAGTGGCTCCGCAAAATACCTGGGCCTAAAGCACGACTGGGGCCTATCATTCGTGCAACAAATAAATAGAGCAAGAAGGGAGGGCGGCACTGCTTATTATCAATTGTACCCACTACTACTGGTTGGGAAGGGACGGTTATTGGTAGATACGCAGCTTAGTTTGTACATTAATGTTATCCTGCCAACGATGCTGTACGGATCAGAACTATGGTCACTAGGAGCAAATACACATATGAATAAGCTACAGTCTTTGCAAAATAAAACCCTCCGCACCATCGCAGACGCAGACCGACACACACCAAAAAAAAACTCACATTAAGGATCTATTAGGCGAACCATTCTTCTCCATATCCATATGGAAGAAGTATGAAAAATTGTATGAGTAGGCTTCCACTTCGCGCCCACGTCTCACTCGTCAGCTGTGTACACATTACTCTGACGCTTCAGGTGAGAGACTTGTATCCATACTAAACAGACAATTTAGGCTATAACACATTGAAGACAACAATCATGCCGGAACACAGTCATTCAGATACATGATCATCGACATTTTTCTTAAAATATTAAAGCCATGTCTGAAGGCAGACGGGCATGCTCATGTGGTGATTCAAGAGACAGTTACACAGATATAAACAGGTTGCCAGAAAAGACACCACCTAGGTGGTCGTTAATGAGTTAGATTGCAAATGGCAAAACGTTTATTTTTTCGTGTTCACAATAAATTTTAATATGACTACCGTAAACGTAATAACTAAATTTTCGAAAAAACGTAAAGATATCCAGGACCTCGAGTTCTGTTGACGAGTCTGTCCTTTTGCATTCAGATAACACTGGAAAGGCTGATAATGCTAATCTCGCTTTTATCGTCTTTTTGTATTATGAAAAACAGTCATGCACCATGACCAGAACAGGACACGTCTGAAGCGACACTACAGCATCCTTACCCATCTAGATGGTGGTGTATATTTGTACATCAAAGCTCGTTTAATTTTGTTAAATACTTGTGGCCATTGTGGTGTTCATATCCAGGGCGCCGTCTTCTTTAATACATCTAACAGTTCTTGACTGTTGATGAGCTGACTGGTAACAAATTTTTCGAATGAGTGATGCCGAATCATAAAATGCCCTCTACTGCTTTACTGTGCAGGAGGAGGGAACTTCTCTATCGATTTTATTTTATCCTGCTCAGGAACACTTCCGGTGGGAGATACAATGTGGCCTATGAACCATGAACCACAACCACAGACCTTGCCGTTGATGGGGAGGCAAACTTGCCGTTCCTGAAGGGGTGGGGGGGGGGGGGATCCGTCTCTACAGTGTCATTCTGTGGATCATGGCGTTTAATTTTAGATCCCTTAATCAATCTGGAAGGTTAGAAAATTTAAAAAGGGAAGTGGATAGATTGGAATTAAGTATGGCGGGAATTTGAAGTTCAGTGGCAGGAGTGCAGGACATCCGACCTCGTGAATATTGGGTTATAAATACAAAATAAAATAGGGGTAATGCAGGAGTAGGTTTAATAATGAATAAGAAAAGAGAAATGCTGTTAAGCTACTATGAACTGCATAGTGAACATATTATTGTAGCCAAGATAAACACGGAGCCAACACCTACCACAGTAGTCAAGTTTTATGCCATGTACCTCCGTATCTGATGAAGAGATTGAATAAATGTATGATGAGATAAAATAAATTATTCAGATACGTAAGGGAGATGAAAATTTAATACTGATGGGGGACTGAAAGTCGACAGTATGGAAAGAAGAAAAGTAGTGAAGCGTAATAGTAGTAGGTGAATATGGACTGGGAGAAAGGAATGGAAGAGGAACTAATTCACTCTTTAGTTCATCAATCCGATGAGCTTTTAGTTCAGTTAATTTTTCACATAAACCATCGAAAGGTGGCAGAGGTTGCTCGATCGGCGTAACTTATGCACTAATTGTCGGTTGTACGTCACGAGCAAATCACTTACTGTAGCAACTGTAGGTTCTGAAATACCGAAATGAAAATCTGATTCTTCCATAGACGGATGGAGAGTATTATGCCCTTCGTCATAGACTTGTCTTCCTGCATCGGGTTCCACTTCTATCTTTCCTGCTTTTCCGGATTTTTTCACAATTTTGATTATTCACTGACTATCGTAAATTTATAAACAGAATTAGTTACAAAGTCTGAGTTCATACGTCAATAACTATAAGCTGCAACAATTATTGACTATCACAGATAGACAAGATCGATGCTCATGTAAGTAACAGATGATGGGCTAGTACTCCATATCGCCAACGTGCGGCGCAATAGTGGCTATGATGGACAACTTCTGTACAAAAATGTGCTCAAATTTCAGATAGTTAAATGCTTCACTCAAAGTGCAAAATGAGCCATGAGCTATTTAAGAAAGATTCAGAAAAGTTGTCGAATATGTGAAGGTGTGCTAGCTAGGCTGATGTCCTTTACCTTTTCCGTTACCATGTTGTACAGCATCGTATAAATTTTTTCTTGTTCGAAAGTATAGTTCCAGCTTTTATAGGTTTATACACTGGTTGATCTTCTCCTTTGGTTTGGAAAATCGGTACTCCCGATTGGTGTTCGGATAAAATAGATGAAAAAGGAAAGGATACTCATATAATACACACACAACTATTCTTTTGGCGTACCCCACACAGGGTGTTAGAATGACGCTTTGCTCCTCTCTTTTTACTTCACTTTTGCTCTGACCTTGTAGTTATAAAGAGGGTCATCACATCATCTGACATGGACGAAGATGGACAAAGACACTATTCGGAGACGAATGTCCGAATCAACCTTACAGCTCTTGGTTGAAATGAGCCCAAGATTTTAAACTGATTGACCTTTAATGTCAGCACCACTGACTGCTATGAGCAAAGACAATAACTGAACGGAGTACACATTCGGTCATTATGTCTCTTCACAATGACCTGCCACCTTCGCTGAATCCTGTCTGTAACTAATGATAGAATAGCAAAATCATGTAATTATCCACAATGAGAGTAGATATATTAAAAAAAAATTGTAAAAGTTCTAAACAGATACAATATGAAATTGCTTTCAGCCAGAAAATATTATAATTTAATGACGATTACACGTGTGTGCGTTAATTGCCTGCGGCAGCGTGTCCCTGTTGGTTAACTGTGCGTGCCGCGTGTGCAGGAGGAGCGGCGCCGCACGGGCCAGTACATGGCGCTGGGCGTCGTGGCGGCGACCTTCCTGGTGGGCCTCTACCACGCCTGCCTGCAGAAGAACGCCGCGCTGGCCGGCCTGCTCGTACCCTCGCTCATCATGATCGTCTACCTCGCCTGGGTGCTCTACTCCGCCAGGAAGAAGAAGGTACGCCTTCTATACGCACACTCACTTTTAGTTAAACTACAATGAAATTATCACTCTGCCGCGGATCTTGGGCTGATTAGAAACTTCAGGCAGAGTAAATTAGTATATCTTCTGGTAAACCTTCCGGGATGTAAGGTCGTGGTCCATGAAACTCTTCAGCTCCTAACGTTTCGTCCAGAGCTGCGCTGGACATCTTCAGAGGGGTGTTTCTCCTCCGGTGAGTCTTGCCGAGAGCTGCGCTGGACATCTTCAGAGGGGTGTTTCTCCTCCGGTGAGTCTTGCCGAGTCGGCAAGACTCACCGGAGGAGAAACACCCCTCTGAAGATGTCCAGCGCAGCTCTGGACGAAACGTTAGGAGCTGAAGAGTTTCATGGACCACGACCTTACATCCCGGAAGGTTTACCAGAAGATATGTTATCCGGTCGTGAAAGCCTTCATACTAAGAGTAAATTAGTGTTCTGGATCGAGACTCGAACTCGGGACCTTTGCCTTTTGCTCTCCCGACCTTTTTTCTTGTATTTAGTTGTTTTTTTGGAGAGGCTCCGACCACTTTTTTGTCAAGAAAATCTGTAACGACCGCTCCAAAGCACGATGTAGGAACTACCATCGAGTCCAATGGGTATAGGAAGGTAGGAGAAACGGAAACCGTTACTGTTCAGAAAACCAGAGTATGTAATTATAACGTCATAACTGTCCTGGAAGGAATCTCGCTGCCACCCTAACAAGCACCAAGAAATAACAAGAAAGTCAAAGTGAAGCCACCCCAATAACCTTCAACATTTAAAAAGAAACATTCCGTTGCTAGCTGTGAAACTTTTAGTTCTTTTTGGGTGGCATACTCGCCTGGTTTTCCAGAGATGATCACTTTGAAACGTCCCCTTAGACAAATTTATGAATTACTGTGCTGGTAAACATCTTACGTTATTTGATTTTCAAACAACTGATGAGAACTGAACGTACTCAGACATTTCTCTCTTTACTTATCCTGATCAACACTAAACTGACACACAATATTTTTAGCGCAACGCAATCTGACTTTCAAAAATCCCTACAAAAGAATGGCCCTAACTAACAATAACCTATATCTTTCAAGAATCACTTACCTCACAAAAATCTTCGTCACTCGAACTACTGCAATACAGCGAGCGCCACTACTGCCAGTTAAATAAAAGATTCTAATTACTGAAGGCACTAACTACTGATATGCATAGTCAGTAAATGAAAGATTTTGATAGAGAACAAACAATTTATTTACCTTAATAGTGTTCAAAAGTCATCATATATATATATATATATATATACACACATCAGTTCATGATATACAGTATTACAAATTTACTCTTTCTGATGGACACACTTCCAGATCGCCCGCTCTCAAAATTCTGCCGTCTCTCTCCCCACATCCACCACTGCTGGCGGCTCACCTCTAACTGCGCAACGCTACGCGCTGTTGGTGTTACCAACATAAAAACCTAAACAGCCTGCTTACAACTTATCACTTCGCGTGGTCGGTTCCACAAACGACAGCACCGCCGCTCATGTTCGCGCACCCGGCATACCCCAACTATTCGGAGGGTCCGCAAAAACCATTCCTAGGAAATTTGCATACCAGTCCTTGTACTTTCATAGCCGTAACAGTTTTGTATGCCCATCTTGCAAGTATTGTCAGTAATTCAGTAATTTCATATCTGCATCTCGATGTAGGTAATGCGCTGTCAGTCCTATAATCTTCGTCTTATGATACGGAAAATACATTCCCTCTGGAAAAAACAGAAAGTCGGAAGAGACTGCTGGACGTATAGTGCGCCGCATGAACGCTGTGCTCCTCTTTTCTTTCTTGGCAGAGTCCAGAGAGACAACGACACGCCGTAGACCAGTCGGTGGTCACCCGTATCCATCACTGCACGGTGTTGACATATCGGCGAATTCACCAAATGTATTGCGTACTTTTTGCCATTCGTTGGTTGTTCCCGATTCAAGACGAAGTACCATGTTGACCTGACTGTTGTAAGTATTATGGGGTGGTGTTCCGTGCGCCACTTGCCAATTAACGTCAGGATGTTTCCTTTCCATCTTGTTTCGGGCGATGTGTCGAAGAAGCAGATAGTACACGTTCTTCGATGGCGGCCGTCGGGGCGTCAGTAAATGCGCCAGAACGTCACTGTGTTCAACGGTGAACGTGCGCACGTACTTTACGGGGGCGATATACACTCCTGGAAATTGAAATAAGAACACCGTGAATTCATTGTCCCAGGAAGGGGAAACTTTATTGACACATTCCTGGGGTCAGATACATCACATGATCACACTGACAGAACCACAGGCACATAGACACAGGCAACAGAGCATGCACAATGTCGGCACTAGTACAGTGTATATCCACCTTTCGCAGCAATGCAGGCTGCTATTCTCCCATGGAGACGATCGTAGAGATGCTGGATGTAGTCCTGTGGAACGGCTTGCCATGCCATTTCCACCTGGCGCCTCAGTTGGACCAGCGTTCGTGCTGGACGTGCAGACCGCGTGAGACGACGCTTCATCCAGTCCCAAACATGCTCAATGGGGGACAGATCCGGAGATCTTGCTGGCCAGGGTAGTTGACTTACACCTTCTGGAGCACGTTGGGTGGTACGGGATACATGCGGACGTGCATTGTCCTGTTGGAACTGCAAGTTCCCTTGCCGGTCTAGGAATGGTAGAACGATGGGTTCGATGAGGGTTTGGATGTACCGTGCACTATTCAGTGTCCCCTCGACGATCACCAGTGGTGTACGGCCAGTGTAGGAGATCGCTCCCCACACCATGATGCCGGGTGTTGGCCCTGTGTGCCTCGGTCGTACGCAGTCCTGATTGTGGCGCTCACCTGCACGGCGCCAAACACGCATACGACCATCATTGGCACCAAGGCAGAAGCGACTCTCATCGCTGAAGACGACACGTCTCCATTCGTCCCTCCATTCACGCCTGTCGCGACACCACTGGAGGCGGGCTGCACGATGCTGGGGCGTGAGCGGAAGACGGCCTAACGGTGTGCGGGACCGTAGCCCAGCTTCATGGAGACGGTTGCGAATGGTCCTCGCAGATACCCCAGGAGCAACAGTGTCCCTAATTTGCTGGGAAGTGGCGGTGCGGTCCCCTACGGCACTGCGTAGGATCCTACGGTCTTGGCGTGCATCCGTGCGTCGCTGCGGTCCGGTCCCAGGTCGACGGGCACGTGCACCTTCCGCCGACCACTGGCGACAACATCGATGTACTGTGGAGACCTCACGCCCCACGTGTTGAGCAATTCGGCGGTACGTCCACCCGGCCTCCCGCATGCCCACTATACGCCCTCGCTCAAAGTCCGTCAACTGCACATACGGTTCACGTCCACACTGTCGCGGCATGCTACCAGTGTTAAAGACTGCGATGGAGCTCCGTATGCCACGGCAAACTGGCTGACACTGACGGCGGCGGTGCACAAATGCTGCGCAGCTAGCGCCATTCGACGGCGAACACCGCGGTTCCTGGTGTGTCCGCTGTGCCGTGCGTGTGATCATTGCTTGTACAGCCCTCTCGCAGTGTCCGGAGCAAGTATGGTGGGTCTGACACACCGGTGTCAATGTGTTCTTTTTTCCATTTCCAGGAGTGTATGTCCGACACTGACCGGGAGAAGATGCTATGTTGGTACTAGTTCTTCGATGATCGTCCCCGTAAGGGAATGATTCCTATTTCGCCACCGTTTCTACATAGTATTAGTACACATGACATGCGTCTTCTCGAGTACGTTGACTAAACCAACGCTCCCTTCTCGTGCTGTGAGGGTAAGTGTCTCCTACTGCACCTTAAACAGCTGTCCCTAGCTTACATAATATTCAAAAGCCGCCTGAATCCTCATAGCCATCGTGAGGTGGCACATCATGGGAGCAAGATAAGGATTGATGGGTGAACACGAGTTGCAGCATATCCAAGAACCGTAGGGCGTTCAGTCGTTCTGATGTGGGAACTCTCAGCAGCAACAGTCGTTAGTTGTCCGCAGCCGTTCTTTGAGTCTCCTTATGGAACATGAGATCCAAATTTCAGAGGCTTTGAACCAAAGCTAAGGGTCCTTTCGTTCCTGGTTCTAATCCACGCCCCATATCAATGAAATGTGATTTTCGGAAGCTGACCTCGCTGCTAGCCGCCATCCCATTCGTGTGTAGCCAAACCAGGACTGAGCGAGTCTCGTCTCATTCCGGGCGACGAACACAATGCCATCCGCGTATGCTCTAGTACATACAAATAGTTAAGATTTTTAAATTAAATTCACAATGCATAAGGACATTTGCATTATATGTAAAATTACTAATAGTATAAAAAAGTCTCAACTGTGCAACACAATGCTGTCCCGACTACAAACAATTAATGAAATAAACTCGCGACGGCACTCTATCCCCACAACTATATCACAAGTATGGGATAATCCCACAACGGGACTTGAATATAATTTCAACAAACATTAAATAAAAGACGTTAAAATGCGTATATCTCCACTGGTTATTCTGCTCTCATACAGACAAGATACGGCCAAGCTGCCCAAAGGCTAACCACATGTAAAATCGAAGCAACAATAGTACTTCACTGATTGGCCACAAGCCTCTTCCACATAAATCACACTAACTAGTTAAATAAACTGCCGTGCCCCTAAAAAACAATTACAATCATCATGAGAATTAAACCCTTAATTTTATTTGCCCAAATACCTTAACCACACGCTCACAAGGTCCTTACAATAACGCAAAGAGTCCTAATCCGGCGACACCCCAGCCGTGGCATGATTCTAAAAGAATAACGACAAACTACTCAACCTGAGGCTGAAACGGGAGATCTGCAGAATCACATGTGACCTGCCAAGATTTAGGCATCGTGCGATGGCGGAAAAGCCATTAATGCAGAAGGCAAATGCGCCCCTGCCCCGGACCAGCAGAACAGAAAAGCGTCAACCACTACTGCCATACAAGGTTGTCAACATACAGCAAACAACAAACAGCTAAACAAGTTTGACCAAAATTAACGTACACAGTAATACTTAAATGGGAAATTAAAAATTCAGCTATTATAGCTTCCGTAAGGGAGTGGCTTCCCAGCAATAACAAGACGATAAAAAGAATAATTACATAATAATTCAAACAAGAGTTTAAAAAATCAACGTATGTGGGGCCTCTTTGGGGCTAATAGGCACTGTAATTGGGATACGCTCCTCGAAAGGAGTCTACTGGGGCACATTTGTATGTGGCACCCGAATATGATTTTATAAACGATGTATGTATTTGACAGGCTTTGTATCGCTGACTTTGTAAGACCGCAGACTCAGAGATACTGCTTCTGGTCTGACATAATTATAGTGTTGGACTAAAAGAGCGCTGGACGCTTAGTTATAGGTAGCTGTCTCTGAGCGAAAGACGATTGAGTTGGCAGTTTTTGTGGTGTGCTGTGTGAGGCCACCAATTGTTAGATTAATGTAGGTATCACGAGAACATGTACGCAGACGTCTTCATGCAAGCGCGTTAGTATAGATGAATTGGCTGATAATTTGTAATTGTTGAGTAACTACAGAATGTACGTAAACCGTTTTGATAAAAAGGCTAGTTAGATGTTTCACTTTTGTAATGCTTTTAAGATTTGTTAACAGAGCTATATGTAATCTGATGAGTTGCATTTATGTTGGATTAGTGATGTTAGATAATACTTGCTGTTTAAGTCTCATTTCTTTGGGAATCAATTGTGGGTAATGTAACTTCAATTGTCACATGTTTTTTTGCAAAGCAAAACTTAAATTGCAGTATAATTTTGCTAAAAATACTCAGTGTTAGTAATTCAACATAATCAGTACCGCCTCCCTATTTAGGTCATATATTTTTTTTAAAGAAGTTGATTTTTCTTGAAAGTTTTCGTTTACCAGCCAAAAGAATTTCATGTGCATTTCAAGTATTATGGCCAGCATTGCACACTGCTGAGCCTGCAGGTAGCATATTTATGTTTTTCATCAGAGTTCAGAATATATCGCGTTTGATCGTTGCTGCTTTATAGATAAGACAATTTAATTTGTTTCTTATGCGTACAGAGATCAGAGTTATCAGTTTTGAAGAGGGCGAGAGGATTCAGTACCTAAGGGGCTCAATGTAATTTGCAGTGACTGTATTTCTTTACGAGTATTGGGAGTTGCTTTGTCCAATCAATTCGTATAAAGTTTTGCCAACAATAACACAGAATAAATACAACACTTGCAGCTACAACATGGTACACGGTAATTTGCGTTTTGTATCCATTCCATAGTTGGGACATTCATTCAACGTAATCTTAAAGCTTCTGTTATTTAAAGAACGTTACACTTGGCGACAGCTCTGCCAGCTGCCAGTCATTTGCTTTGTGAAATCTTTGATATTAAAATAGTTCTCTCAAACACTCTGTAGCCATAATATTTGTTTATTTTGATATTTTTTATTTTTATTTTTTTCCGCAACTCAGTTTACTAATTTGTACAACATTTTTCCGCAGTTCATCGGAATTCTTATGTTCCGCCTTGTTTTTTTTTCCATTGATCTGATTGTTCAATATTTTGTCTTTGGATTTGCAACCTGTGTGTGATTAACGACGCAGCGCAAAAGTGTTAAGGTTCCGGCGCGTAGCATTACAATTAAAGACACCGAAATGGACAATTTCCCGATTTTTCACAATGCTGCTTAAGAATGGTAGTGACCAGTCTGCTGTCTTGCACAGTCAGCAATATAAAGCCTATCAAAGACATACATCGTTTATAAAATCATACTCCGGTGCCACATCTTAATGTGCCACAATAGACTCCTTTCATCCTGCAACCCGAAGGCCTCCACAACACGGAGTAAGAAAGTGTGTGAATACAAGCACGCACACACAGATGACCAACTAATGCGTACCTTTACGCCGAGCGCACACAACTTTAGTTACAGGCCATGAGTTCAACAACACAGGAAGGACCATGAGGTCTACATCAAAGAGAGACTACAATCAGTAGTATCAAACACTGAATAATAACAGACAATGATATCAACTGCAAGATTAACATATCAAAGTACTAGTTTGGTGCATCCAAACACCTCCAAATTGAGACACACACCCCTAAAGAGGTCACCGAAGGGCATAAAGAAATTGGATTCTTGGCCAGCAAACATCGGGCAGGATTAACAATCTTTAAGTATAGTGTTTGCTAAACAGTCTTCATAGATAATTTCAATACAAATGCCAAGGAGGCCAATAGCTTCCGGACTCCAGGTAGGCAATCGACAGTACTGCTGTGCTGCGCGTGGCTGTTAACAAGTTGCTCAGGACATCTCGGCGTGTTTAGCACGCCACGACTGAGTGATGCACGTCGTAACCAGGTTGCACGCGATGAGAGCCGCTCCTTTCCCACTAAACTCGCCGACAGCAACGGTCAAAGCTGCGGGAAAAGCGGGCCCCCAACAGGCTAACGGCCAACGGTGTTAATTCGCTGCAATCGTCAGGACGCCGAGTACTGAGGCACATCCGTCAAGCTCCGTGTCCGACACCACTCGCCAGCGCACAGCCTCAGAGGAAACACATAACCCAACACAGATGATACTACGGGGGCCAGAGACAACGCATCGAGCGCACAATTGGCGCCAGTAGGATTACGCATGTACCCTCGCGGGAGTCACCTGGGATCAACTTCCATGATGTAGGGGATGAGATACCGCTGGAAGTAAAACTGAGAGGACGGGTCGTGAGTCACACTTGGGTAGTCTGTAGAGCACTTACTCGCGAAAGGCAAAGGTCCTGAGTTAGAGTCCCTATCAGGAATTTTTATTAGTTAAAGTAAATTACAAATGTTTTGTACAGGACATAATGCAGACAAGCCTTTCTCTCGAGGTCATGATTACGCGCTCTAGGTCTCCCAGCATTATCGAAGTATCGTAGTTTTTAGCTTTCAGTTGTAAAATTTGCCGTTTCCTGCAGAGAATCTAATGAAGCTCTCAGCCCAACACTTCATAGGGCTCCGCATATAAGTATTTATGACGTAATAACATTGCGAGTGAACATAAAAATTAATTTTAAGTAAGATATCTACAATCAGGTCCTTCGAAATTACACAAGAAGACAGAAAATCGGATAAAATTATCCCCTCGAAAACAAAGTACACCAAAACATATAAAAACAAAACAAATTGTATGTTACATTTTCCATAAATACGTACATGAAATGTTTCCTCAGTAGTGAATATGGACAACCAGTTGCTGCGTAATGGTATGGCCACAATGGAGACTTGTGCCAAACAGGCACTCGAACACGAATTTCCCGTTATCGGAATCCCTACCATTTTTTCTTGACACTACCGAGCACAGCAGGAAACCGACATGCAAAGAGAATGGAATGGTAATCCGTCATAGGCAGTGGGACTATCGGCGCAAAGCTTTTTGGACAAGAATATTCCTATGACCAGATGATATTCAATCAGTACTAAGAGTGGAAAACGCGTGGACCAACTTCTCATTGTTGTAACACCCCAACTCAGCGATGGGTGAAAAAAGACACAGCAAAGAAAATTAGAGAAAAATCATTTGTGTTTGGGACTGCGGACAACTGCACAATGTCGTTGGCTGAGGAAGTGTCAAAATCAAGGACAGTTTTTCGTCGTAAGCAAGCAAGTAGTGAACTGGGTGTCCACAAATCCACTTCACGGAGTTTGTGTTCGTTTGTAGGAAGTGTCCCTTGAAATACGAAACAGAGCTCGATGTAGAAGTGATAGGGAATCCAGTATTATCATCTGAATTTAAAAGAGCTTTGGAAGACTTAGGATCAAATAAGGCAGAAGGGATTGATAATATTACATCAGAAAGTCTAAAATCACTGATGGAAGTGGCAACACATCGACTGTTCACGTTGGTATGGAGAATGTATGAATCTGGCGATACACAATCTGACTTTCGGAGAAACATGTACATAATTTCGAAGACTGAAAGAGCTGAAAAGATCGAGAATTATCGCACAATTAGCTTAACAGCTCATGCGTCCAAGTGACTGACAATAATAATATACAGATGAATGGGAAACAAGTTGACGATGTGTCAGATGACGATCACTTTGGCTTTAGGAACGGTAAAGGAACCAGAGAGACAGTAATGACGTTGTTGTTCATGATGGAAGTAAGATCACAGAAAAATCAAGACATGTTCGTAGGATTTGGTGGCTGGGTAAAAGAGAGCCACTATGTCTAATGGTACAAGGTGTTCGAAATTCTGAGGAACATAGGGCTAAGCTATAGGGAGAGTCACGTAATATACAGCACGTACAAGAGACAATAGGGAATAATAAGAGTGGAGGATCGACAACGAAGTGCTAGGATTAAAAAAGGGTATAAGACAGGGGTGTAGTTTGTCGCCCTACTGTCTACAAGGTGTTTCCGTAAGAGAGTGCAAAATTTTAACAGGACATAGAGGATGCTCCGCTGATCAACCTGGGGTCAGAGAAGTGAACTTTTCTACCGCTTTGTCTAAAATTACTGTTTTCCAGCTTTTTTACAACTAACATGCGTACAAGTTTACACGCACAGTGCCGTTTATTTGCATGTATATTCTTTATTTCCTACAAGGGAACCAGGAGAACGAGTCATATCTTTCACGTGGCTATCTGAATGGCCACTTTTAGTAGAGGTTTGTGCAAAGAGTTCTACCTGAGTTGTTGGAGAACGTAGCCTTGGCTGTTCCTGAGAGCATGTAGATATAGCATGGCGGTGCACCGCCTCACTTCGGTGTGGATGTCCGCAACAATCTCAGTGCTGTGTTTCATGGTCCTATCCCATGGCCTGCTATGTCAAATGACCTGAATCCCAAGTGGATCTGGAGCTGGAATTAGTTGCACAGAATTGTGGTTGCGTGTAATGTGATTCGAAACACACCAGGGATATTTGTCAGGGTAAGTCAGAATCTTGTTCACCGATGTCATGCTTGCATTGAGGTTAATGACCGCCAGTTTCAGAACGTTTTTTAAGACAGAGTACAAACGGAACGTGCATTGTGCGAACGATGATATTTGCAGTTAATGTAGATAAAAAACTACACAGTAATGTGTTTTTATTCCTATTGTCTCCTCGGACGCCAGGTTCCCTACCTCAGATGGCTCAGTGGAGCAGCATCTATGTCCTGTTAAATTTTCGTATGCTCTTACGGAAACATCCTGTATACATCGAAGAAGCATTGACGGAAATAAAATTTAGGGTGAAAAAATATCAGTGATAAGATACGCTGGTAACTTTGCTATCCTCAGTGAAAATTAAGAAGGATTAGAGGAGTTACTGAATGGAATAATTCTAATGAGTACAGAATATGGTTTGAGAGTAAATCGAAGGCAATGAGAAGTAACAGAAATGAGAACAGAGAGGAAACATCAATATTGCTAATCACTAAATAAACGAAGATAAGGAACTCTGCTACCTAGATAGCAAAGTAACTCATGACGGACAGAGCTAGGAGGATATCAAACGCAGACTAGCACTGGCGGAGAGGGCGTTCCTGGCCAAGAGAAGTCCATTAGTTTCAACCGTAGGCCTTAATCTGAGGAATAAATTTGTGGGAATGTAAGTCTGGAGCACAGCATTGTATGGTAGTGAAACATGGTTTGTGGAAAACCGGGACAGAAGAGAATCGAAGTATTTGAGATGTTGTGCTATAGACGAATGTTGAAAATTAGGTGGACTGGGATAAGGTAAGAAATGAGGAGGTCCTGCGCTGAATCAGAGAAGGAAGGAAAGTATGGCAAACACTGCCAGCAAGAAGGAACAGGATGGTAGGTCATCAGGAAATAACTTATAGGGAACTAGTAGGAGCTGTAGAGGGTAAACTGTAGAGGAAGACAGGGACTGGAATACGTCCAGCAAATTCTTCTCCCAGTATCATTTCTCTTAAAAATTCATATGATTCCTCTTGTCTTTCTATGATATCTTGTTTGTTTCCGTTATATAGGTGCTCTACGTATTCCTGCAACCTTTTACCCTGCTCTTCTTTGTGTAGTAAATTCTTGCAATTTGAGCTCTTAATACCGCGTGCTTTTCTTTTCTGCAAAGGTCTCTTTAACTTTCCTGAAGTTGGCAACTATCTTTCTTATAGTCATGTATGCAGCTGAAGCCTTGTTTTTCTCATCTAGCTATTTTTGTTTAGTCAGTTTGCTCTTCCTGCCCATCCCACTTTCAGGTTTCTGCATTCCTTTTTGCGTACTTTCTTTGCTGCATACATTCCTCTTTCGTGGTGAAAATCCAGAGGTGTAGCCTTATTATTTGTAGATTGACAAGCATTGCGAGAGAAATGTCTAATTCCCCTTTTATAAGCAAGATATTGAGTCATTGAGACTAGCTATATCTGGCGGGTAAGGCTTAATTTTCAGGTAGACATACATAAAGTCTTTCGACAAACAGCTCGGTGGTAAAGAGCGATACTGAAAATGTCTTGAGAGTTAAGTGGACGCTGCTACAGGAGTCAGGAAGAGGTCTTCATCAAGAAAACCTTCATATGATAATCTATTGAATAAAATTTCTTAGATAACTCATCTGAAGAACGAGTTGGCTTCAAAAAAAGGGCAATATAACGGATAAAAAACTGTAATATACCGTTATGTGTTGGAGGTGAAAGTATAATCAGGATAAAGTAATAGGTTTGTGCAATATTTCTATATTGTAAGTTGTACTAAAATGTTCAAAATCCTTAAAATAATAAAAAAAATATGAATACGAAGTTAGCGAAAGATAAGTTGCAATGAAGGCGAAAAATCAAGATAGATATTCTTGTTGCACGAAGGTTATCAGATTCGGTTGTAACTTATTACCAATAAAATTCATGTCCATGAAGCAGGGAAAAGAAATCTCACTTTTCTTGCAAAACGTCAACTATGGGCAGCATACTGCAAAACAAATGCAAGATTTCAGTTGACTCGGAAGCGATGTGATCGAGGTGGTCGACTAATGTAACAGTTCAGAAGAAGTTCAAAAGTCGTATGAAGTTTCTTCAATAAAAGGCCCCTAACGGTACCAAAAATTCGATACGCACATCAGAAAGGATGTGTACCTCTGTAGCACGGCACTGTGTGCAACTGGAGTACGGTATGTGGATAGGTGAAGAAGCAAATGCAAGCATTTCAAATGCGCTCTACCAAACGGATCATAAATAAGTAGGCAGATAATGTGCGAGGGTAAACGGCGATGAGGAATTTTTACAGTGGTTAGTTAGTTTAGCAGAGGAAGTCGGAGGAGAAGGAATTAAAATGTAGCAGTAGACAATTTTGAAGAGCATGAGAAATACATATTCAGATGACAATGTGGATGATGTGAAGAGATAATACAAAATGGGAAGAAATAGAGGGTGTCAGTTAACAGTTCTGAAAAGTTACCGACGTAGTGTTGGAGATCCGAAAAATATTGTTGCCTCAAGTGCAAGGTCTAGGCAGGAGTAGGCTGGGAACAGCTGTGCGTGTGAAGCGCAGAGTGCCACCTCTCAACGCAGACGGCGAGCTGCGACTTGGAAACTGCCTCGCCAGCCGGTTCTCCGCCCTGCTCTACTCGCTTCGGCGGCGCGGCGTGGTCGGGCGCTGGTATTTTTACCCATGTCATGACTGGGCGCGTGTTTACGTGGCTTCCTCGCCGGCCGTTGCGAGACGGGAAGCGCGCAGCGCCGCTGGGCAGTGACCAACACTGCGCCCGAACCGCCCCATCTGAGTGGGCGCGGCTTACCAAACCTTGCAGTAAGTCTTCTCCTGCCACTCTGCACCTCCTCTATCATCCGCGCGGGCTTCATTATCTCGCAGAGGAAGTGTTTCAGGAGTGTTCACAAGAAGTGAGAGTGTCTAATCACACTATTATGACGGTCACTTTGACTTCGCGAGTACAGTGAATAAATTGTGTGTACCAAGTGATCAGTACCGGCGAAAAGAAGTAAGAGACTGTAAACGTGTAGATCTCTCCAGGATTAGGAAAAGACGTGATTTTATGCTGGTAGGGTCCTTTGGAACCAAACTGCTGAGGTCAGCGGTAACTAGGCTTACACATTGCTTATTCTAACTTAAACTAACTTGACAAGTTTGTTTGTGTGGCCATCCTCCAAAGCAAGCATATAAATACTTGTTCTGTAAATAAAACTGCCTTTTCCTGCTGTAAGTTACTTTATTTATCCCATACACGTTTCGCCTTCTCCTGTTCTAAGGCATCATCAGTGGGATCTATAACGATACAGTTTTGTTAGTTTTAGATTATTAAACAGTTCACTTCGCGATTTTTTGTAAAAAAAAAGTGATTACTTACGTTTTGATGATCTGCGTTTCCTCACATTTGGTCTGGAGGTCACACTACCACTTTTATCACTGCCATATTATCACATCTTTGTGTTCTCGCATTCCACACACTGCCATGTTTCTCACTCTTTTTTGTGGTAGGCTATTGTTCTTTTCTTACTCGATACAACTATTTCGTCGTGCACTGTTTTTCACAGCGTAAATATTGCGACACCATTACGTGTTTCATCTTCTTTGGTATATTTATCTATTTATTGAAAACCTAACGAAGTATATTTTTGAGACTAACTTCTATTTATGGTGTTTATACCATGTGTGTGTATGAGAGAGAGAGAGAGAGAGAGAGAGAGAGAGAGAGAGAGATAGAAAGAGAGAGAGAGAGAGAGAGAGAGGGATAGAGCCAACGAGTTCTGTTCTTTTGGGGGGTGGGGGGTGTACTAGCAGTTAATTTTCAGCCACTTGCTAACTTGGGATTGTGGGGAAGATATTCTTCCGTAAGTTTGGTGGTACGCCTTCACAGATTCTACACTCCTGGAAATTGAAATAAGAACACCGTGAATTCATTGTCCCAGGAAGGGGAAACTTTATTGACACATTCCTGGGGTCAGATACATCACATGATCACACTGACAGAACCACAGGCACATAGACACAGGCAACAGAGCATGCACAATGTCGGCACTAGTACAGTGTATATCCACCTTTCGCAGCAATGCAGGCTGCTATTCTTCCATGGAGACGATCGTAGAGATGCTGGATGTAGTCCTGTGGAACGGCTTGCCATGCCATTTCCACCTGGCGCCTCAGTTGGACCAGCGTGCTGGACGTGCAGACCGCGTGAGACGACGCTTCATCCAGTCCCAAACATGCTCAATGGGGGACAGATCCGGAGATCTTGCTGGCCAGGGTAGTTGACTTACACCTTCTAGAGCACGTTGGGTGGCACGGGATACATGCGGACGTTCATTGTCCTGTTGGAACAGCAAGTTCCCTTGCCGGTCTAGGAATGGTAGAACGATGGGTTCGATGACGGTTTGGATGTACCGTGCACTATTCAGTGTCTCTTCGACGATCACCAGTGGTGTACGGCCAGTGTAGGAGATCGCTCCCCACACCATGATGCCGGGTGTTGGCCCTGTGTGCCTCGGTCGTATGCAGTCCTGATTGTGGCGCTCACCTGCACGGCGCCAAACACGCATACGACCATCATTGGCACCAAGGCAGAAGCGACTCTCATCGCTGAAGACGACACGTCTCCATTCGTCCCTCCATTCACGCCTGTCGCGACACCACTGGAGGCGGGCTGCACGATGTTGGGGCGTGAGCGGAAGACGGCCTAACGGTGTGCGGGACCGTAGCCCAGCTTCATGGAGACGGTTGCGAATGGTCCTCGCCGATACCCCAGGAGCAACAGTGTCCCTAATTTGCTGGGAAGTGGCGGTGCGGTCCCCTACGGCACTGCGTAGGATCCTACGGTCTTGGCGTGCATCCGTGCGTCGCTGCGGTCCGGTCCCAGGTCGACGGGCACGTGCACCTTCCGCCGACCACTGGCGACAACATCGATGTACTGTGGAGACCTCACGCCCCACGTGTTGAGCAATTCGGCGGTACGTCCACCCGGCCTCCCGCATGCCCACTATACGCCCTCGCTCAGAGTCCGTCAACTGCACATACGGTTCACGTCCACGCTGTCGCGTCATGCTACCAGTGTTAAAGACTGCGATGGAGCTCCGTATGCCACGGCAAACTGGCTGACACTGACGGCGGCGGTGCACAAATGCTGCGCAGCTAGCGCCATTCGACGGCCAACACCGCGGCTCCTTGTGTGTCCGCTGTGCCGTGCGTGTGATCATTGCTTGTACGGCCCTCTCGCAGTGTCCGGAGCAAGTATGGTGGGTCTGACACACCGGTGTCAATGTGTTCTTTTTTCCATTTCCAAGAGTGTACATACGAGTTCGTGTCATAGTTTGGTTTGCTATGCTCCTCAACGATTTTACAAATTCCGAAGGCATATTATCTGTGCCCACTGCCCTGTTTGATATGTCTCCCAAAACTCTGACGTACTTCCCCAACAGCTTCCCTTTCTTCTTCTAATACTTGAGCATGAAGTTCATCACCCTCAACGATCCAAACAGTGTTCTGTTTCTACCTATCCGCTCTCTCCTCTGCGTTAAATAATGGAATCGCCAATGTATCCTTCATGTCAACGACCTCACTCTTAATATCACCGAGAGGTATTTTAACCTTTTTTGAATGCTGAATCTTCATATGAGTCCTGCAGATGTTTCCTTACTTCCATGCAGTTCCAAGCAACATGTATTGCGGAGTTTTTGTATTCTTTCTGTTTTCTATTGAAGTATTCTTTTCTTATAGGTCAAGTAATTGGTGTGTGCACTGAAAATGTCCACTAATGTTATTACTGAAGGGTATTTCTAATTAATTAATATGTTCTAGAGGATTATGTTTTAATCTATTAGTAGTACATTGGCATTCACTTATTCAGGTGGCAATGGAATTATATATGTGTGCAGTCGGTCTCCGAATACGATAAGGTTAGCCATACAACCAGCCATCGTAAAGAGAAAGAGATGATATGTGCACCACGCTACACTTACGTCTATTTTTACCCCAGGGATAAATTAAAGATTCTTTAATAAGTGACTTTCTTCTTGGTGACTTCCTTCAGAAACAAGAACAATTCAGGAATTATCTGTCTCGTAAACAGGACGATTTTCAAGGAAATATTATATTTTCCTTATGTTCCCTAGTACCAAAGCACATTTGCATTCAGGAACGTTGTTCTAATTAACAGGAAATTTTGTTTTCTAGTGAAGGATTCTCTGACATGTATTTTTTTTTTCGTACTGGAGTCCTCATTTACTATGTGCTGTACGCCAATAATTGTGTTATCATTTGGAAAGCAGGCAAAGAGGAGAAAGTATTTTGCTTGCTCAAAGACAAAAAAATGGTTCAAATGGCTCTGAGCACTATGGGACTCAACTTCTGAGGTCATTAGTCCCCTAGAACTTAGAACTAGTTATACCTAACTAACCTAAGGACATCACACACATCCATGCCCGAGGCAGGATTCGAACCTGCGACCGTAGCGGTCTCGCGGTTCCAGACTGCAGCGCCTAGAACCACGCGGCCTCTTCGGCCGGCTGCTCAAAGACACTAGCCAATGTTAATGGTACAGATCAAAGAGATGTAAGCGTGTGTTCCCTTGTTGGCTGAAGTTGTAGTCCAGCTCATTACTCATGGTAGTAACCGATTGGAAGAAAACACTCAGTGCGGTAGCGTTCTCGCTTCCCATGCCCGGGTTCCCGGGTTCGATTCCCGGCGGGGTCAGGGATTTTCTCTGCCTCGTGATGACTGGGTGTTGTGTGGTGTCCTTAGGTTAGTTAGGTTTAACTAGTTCTAAGTTCTAGGGGACTGATGACCATAGATGTTAAGTCCCATAGTGCTCAGAGCCATTGAAAACATTCATTTTATTCTATGAAAATGGAAGAGAAATGGTTGAAGAATAATTCATAATAAGAGCCAGAGCCCTGACAAACCTGGTCAAGAGGTTTGGAATACGATTTAAACAAACTTGTGTCCGGATAAAAGATTTACATTTACGTCAGTCTTACCGTGATTGCCAAAGGCTATTGCCACAGACAGGAAACACTATAGGAGGTATCGATTTTCATCTGTCACCAAGGTTGACCACATGCTGAACCTCTAGTTGCAGACAATTTTCAGAGTCAGAACAGCAGCTACTGAATACCGTTAAAAATGACGCGACTTGCTTTACAGTTCACCTCACTGATGCGACTGGATCTAACGATACTCATTATACAAAACTGTTGACAAACTGCCTATTGGCTTCTGTCTCGGGTTCTTCGGCCGACGTTCGTCTCGTGATTTTATTGACGTTTCGCCAGCAAGAGTGGCTGGGATTGTCAAAGCTTCACCCTCCATTGCGGGTGATGAACTGGAGCCGAGCTCGCGGCCGCTGACTATATGTACCTGGCGCGCCAACGTCTGATGACTTCTTCGAAGTCATTTCTGGTACGGTTCTCCTCTTGCCTCTTGTCTGGCTCGAGTGGCATGATTAATACCCTCGTAACGCGAGCAGGACGAATCTGTTAGCCGCAGCACCTCAGGCGCGATTGGAAGAAAACACTCAGTGCGTTAGCGTTCTCGCTTCCCATGCCCGGGTTCCCGGGTTCGATTCCCGGCGGCGTCAGGGATTTTCTCTGCCTCGTGATGATTGTGTGTTGTGTGGTGTCCTTAGGTGTGGTGAGGAGCAATGGGTACACCACAAATTATATTAGAAGTGTTACAGAGCCAAACATTCGGCGAAGTAAGAAATCAGGAAAAGAAATGTCGGGTATGGTGTTCCTGCTATATATTCCCAGAGTGACGGACAGAATTGACCGTATATTGGGCAAACACGGCGCAAAGACGATTTTCAAACCGACAAGGAAGATCAAAGATTGTCGTAGATCGGCAATGGAGGAAACGGACCCACTTGCAATGTCGGGAATATACAACATATCATGCACATGCGGTAAAGTTTATGTCAGAATGCCTGGACGATCAATCTACAGCAGGATCAAAGAACACAGCGACATTGCAGATTGGACGTGGTGGAGAAATTGGCCGTGGCAGAGCACGTGCTGATTGAGACCGACCACGTAATAAAATTCGCCGACAGGGAAGTTCTGGCTGTAGAAAAGCACTATCACACCCGCTTGTTCAGAGAAGCTGTACAAATACAAAAACACGGGAATAGCTTCAGCAAAAAAGAAGAAAGCCTTAAGATAAACGGATTCTGGCTTCCTGTGCTGCAGCGAACGATCGTCGTAGGTAGCAAGAGGAGAACCGCACCGGAAATGACCGCAGAGAAGGCCTCAGACGTTGGCGCGCCAGGTACATATTGTCTGCGGTCGCGAGCTCGGCTCCAGTTCACCACCGGCAATGGAGGGTGAAGCTTCCACAATGCCAGCCACTCGTGTGGCGAAACGTCAGTAAAATCATTTGACGAACGTCGACCGAAGAACCCAAGACAGAAGCCAATAGGCAGTTTGTCATACTCTTCATATACATATGGCTGTAGAAGTGGTTGCAAAATCAACCATGGGCTCTGTATCAACACCTTGCGCTCCATCTGTGTATGAGTTCAGTTCAGTCTGATCATAACCTCTCGTTTCTGAAGTAAAGTGTGAGTATGACGACCACGAGACTGCATTGGAATGTGCGTTTCAGTGAAGTAACTTTCGACAGTAGGTTTCTAACAGTAGACTTCTCTGTGTTTTTCAGGGTCAAATAATTTTGGTTGTCTGATTAATAAATGGTACGAGTGTGACCAATAAGATGTCTTAAAAAACGCTGGTCTCTCTCTCCTTCACTCTCATTTCTGATGGTTAATCAGTTACAAAATTCATTGTACTTGAGGCAGCTAAACTTCTACTTTCTCCGTCTCTCTGTCCATGTGTGTGTGCTGGCGAAGAAAGGATGGACCTGTATAAGCGCAGCGGTATTTCTTACTACCACTTCTAAATTATTTACATTCACCGATGGTAGCTGTTTCTACAGTTCCTTAAGCATTTTTCCTTGCAGGATCTGAAAATGGTGGCGGTGTCTCACAATCTTCAAAAGTGCCCTAAACTTCGCTGTTCCCATTCCATTCTCTCACATGCTATCTTAAAGCCGTTTGTATTCTCTCTCACATGTTGTCTTAAAGGCGTATGTACTTGGGAGATTTCTGACAGCCTGCCATAGAATACACATAAGGAGCTCTTACAGCACTCTGCCAAAAGAGTACCCATCCACAGACCAAACATACCTCTTTAAAAACTGTCTTCCTTGCCGCAGTACAGCCTAGAGATATAATGTGCGTTGCTACTATTAGTGTGTCCGACACAAAGTCAGCTTTTCTCGAAGCTCAGTCTATTCTGACTGACGGAGTAACTCCCTGGCATCCATGGGAGTGCCCCAGCAGGCCTTCTGCGAATTCTGCTGGTGTTGTTTCCTCTGACAGGATATGAGTCTTGGCACGTCCCGTCATCTACATTCAAGTGCAGCCAATTCAGTATAGCAAATTCTACACAGTTAAACAATGGCAATGGGTGGCACTAACTCATAATTCATTTATCGGTGGACGTTAACTTATTCTGATTATTCTTTTTTTATTTTTTATTTTAGTTTTTCCATCAGTTACGGGACAGTTTACGAAAAAATGGTCATACAACAAATTATTTCTTCCTCAGGGTTTCGGCTCCTGTTGTTTCTTACCCCTCAGACTGTCTTTCGACCAGTCCCACATTACCCATTTTCCGGATTTCTTTGTGTTCTTTACTAGGACCACCTAAAAGTGAAGTTCAGCAACTTTGATTTAAGCCAACCATTTTTCATCTGATGAAAGTAATGAGGGAATCTTAGTGTGATATTTTACCTACTGTGAACGAATTTTAATTAGTGATAAACATTTCTAAACAGAAAATAAAGTGAAGTAAAATAAACTTAAATGGGTCTGAATTACATCCTAAGTTATATACAGGGTGTCCCAGCTACCTTGTCCACCCAAAATATCTCTGGAACAATAACAGCTATTGTAAAACGACTTTCACCGGTATCAATGTAGGGCTGGGGCCCATGAATGTACATATTTGGAAACATTCTAAAACGAAAGCATATGTGTTTTTAACACAAACTTATGTTTTTTTAAATGGACCTCCTATATTTTTTCTTCAGCAATCCATAGCATGACAAAGCACATACACAATGGCGTTGATTGCATTGCAATATTCCCATTACATCCCGAGATATTAAGACGCAAAGTTGACGCTTGAAACACCCGACATGCGCTGCTAGCGCACGTCCTGAGGCTCAGGCGTGAACCCCATGCTGCCCGTAATCGCGATGTGATTGACATGCGTAATCACACTTCCATACTTATCAAGAGGTCCGAAACGAATAATACGGTCTGCTGCCATCCTGCATTAACGTCGTACATTCCAGCAGGTATTTATCCCATAGGCTAGTGGTGATGCGGTTCTGTAACATATCTGTGTACCGCAACGTTAGTCACAAAGTTAACTTCGCTTATCGTTAATCCGTTACTAAAAAGGTAATGCCGTTCAACGTTAAAACTTTACTTTACTGTAGATCTAGCGCAAGTGACCGTTAATCATTCACTCGTAATAGTAAAATTCATGTTGGTGGTTTTAGTGAAACGAGCAAATGGACTGAAAGTTTTACCGTTGTTTAGGTAAACATGTTCAGTTAGGGCACAGAAGATGAATGTAAGCATGTTTGACCAATTAGTTTTATTATCACATAATTGTCAATGTTATGTTCATCTAGTGCGTTAAATGACAAATTGTTGCAAACAAATGTTTCTTAACATCACTGGGTAAAATGGCCATTTGTAGAAACTTCCACTGTGATACCAGCACTACATACTAAACATAGCGTTCACATCTCATGCTCAAAGTGATGCCCATTAGCTTGCATACATAGGGTCACTCTGCGGATGAAGGATGCCCTACTTCGTGCTACTGTTTCCTCTTTGATGGCTGTACAAGCATCAATAATGCGTTGCTTCATGTCCTCTGGTGTTGTTGGTTCACGTTGGTAAACAGCATCCTTCACTGCTCCCCAAAGAAAATAATCCAGCGGTGTAAGGTCCAGAGATCGGGCAGGCCACCTAACTGGGCCACCTCGTCCAATCCACCTACCAGGGAACTTACGGTCCAGAAGTCGTCGTGCTCGTAAGGCGTTATGTACAGGGCATCCGTCATGCTGATACTACATGACCATTCTCCGGTTCAGAGGTACGGTGTCCAAGAGAACAGGAAGATTGTGTCGTATGAATCTGGAGTATCGTCTGCCATTTTGGATGCCATTTATAAAGAAAGGTCCGATAATGGTATCTCCAATAATCCCACACCAACCATTAACTTTCCACGGACGTTGATGCTCTACCTGACGGAGCCATTTTGGATTGTCTGCGGACTAATAATGCATATTCCTCATATTGACAATTCCTTTGTTGGAGAATGATGCCTCGTCGGTAAATAGAACATCTGCAAAAAAATTTGGATTAGTCAGAAGTTTTTGCTGAGCCCACCGACAAAATGTTACCCTATTGCGGAAGTCATTTCCATGAAGATCCTGGTGCAAATGCACATGGTAAGGATGAAATTTATGACGTTTAAGAATACTCTGTGCACTTGATTTCGACACACCAACTTCACGTTCAATTTGACGTGTGTTGATTTGAGGATTCACAGCTGTGGTAGCGAGCACAGCAACTTCAGCACGTTCATCTGTGCGTGTTATAGGACGATGTCGAGGTCTTGGATTTAAGCTTCCCGTTTCACGTAGACGAGATGTGAGACGAGCAAACATCCGGTGCGAAGGCTATGGCTTGTCAGGGAATCGTCTTCTGTACAGTCGTTCTGTCTGAACAGCATTTCGTCCACCTACAACAAGGTACAGTACAGGTATGTAGAGTAGGGTAGAAAACAGACATATTAACTTAATAATCATAATGTTCGCAAACAGTACTATCAACAAACAAGCAATCTCATAACGTATTTCCCGTCATCGTACATTCTCCATAGATCAGCAGCATTGCTACCATATCTTCATATGTATACATTATACTGTACAGTATAAGTTCCACAACACAACGTTTATTCACAATGTGTACTACCTCCGTGCCGTCACTAGATTACTCTGATGCACGACTACACTGGCAAGCGGTGTACTGCACGCCAAAGCAACAACAAATGGGATGCTCGGAGGGTGGTGGAGTACAGGAGATTGCAAGGGTGGCAAATCATAAACAAGGCGAAGTGGTAACTGAGGCAGTAGTGGGAACTACGTTGGACACTTGACTAGGTAGAGCCAGGCCATGCGCGACAGGCACAATGGGTCATATAACGCATTAGATAAACCTTATTTTGGGTGTGCAGGATAAATAAGACAACCTGATAGGTGTACACCGATCGGTACTGGTTCATATTGTGTACGTAGATACGTAAAACGTGCAAGAGGGAAACCATTATGTGGTTATGAGAGTTGATGGCAGCAGACCGTATTATTCGTTTCAGACCTCTTGATAAGTATGGAGGTGTGATTACACATGTCAATCACATCGCGATTACGGGCAGCATGGGGTTCACGCCTGAGCCTCAGGACGTGCGCTAGCAGCGCATGTCGGGTGTTTCAAGCGTCAACTTCGTGTCTCAATATCTCGGGATGTAATGGGAATATTGCGATGCAGTCAACGCTATTGTGTATGCGCTTTGTCATGCTATGGATTGCTGAAGAAAAAATATAGGAGGTCCATTTAAAAAAAACATAAGTTTGTGTTAAAAAACACATATGCTTTCGTTTTAGAATGTTACCAAATATGTACATTCATGGGCCCCAGCCCTACATTGATACCGGTGAAAGTCGTTTTCCAATAGCTGTTATTGTTCCAGAGATATTTTGGGTGGACAAGATAGCTGGGACACCCTGTATATGAAGAAAGTACATAGAAAACTACTACTATCAAGTTGCGTACAAACTAGATATTCTACAGACGTCATTTCTCCACAATATCGTCTAATAAGAAGAAGACATCAACAAAAATCGCATTGTGCTCAGCCCCTCTCTATGTAAGTTGCCGATTTATTGTAAGTTTGCTTCACGGAGTGGTTGTGATGTAGGAAACTGTTCCAGTAATGCTGCTCCTTATTCGTGACGGAGTGTTTCTTCCAAGAAATGTATTGTGGTTACGTGTTGTGTGTACGTGTAACCCGCCAGGGTAGCCGAAAACGCTAACGCGCTGCTTCCTGGACTCGGGTAGGCGCGCCGGCCCCGGATAGAATCCGCCCGGCGGATTAACGACGTGGACCGATGTGTCGGCCAGCCAGGATGTGGTTTTTAGGCGGTTTTCCACATCCCGCTAGATGAATGTCGGGCTGGTCCCCATGTTCCGCCTCAGTTACACGACTCGCAGACATCTGAACACATTCGCACTATTCCATGGATTACACTAGACGCAGACAGTTGGAGTACACTAATTCCGTCCCGGGGGGTACGGGGTGGAGGCAGGAAGGGCATCCGGCCACCCTTTCAACATTAACATGCCAACTCTCATTAACGATGGCTGACCCTGCGTAACTGTGGGACAAGGCTCAAGCGATAGAATAGAATAGTTGTGTGTACGTGTAGTTCCAGCACTTCCATGAAATGTATTGTGACTACGTGTTGTGTGAACGTGCCGTTGCAGTACGGGGAGAGGCGTCGCAGCTCAGCGCTGGAGAGCGGCGGACTGACGCCACGGGCGGCGCGGCGGCTAGCCGAGCACTGCTACAGCAACCCGCAGCAGGTGAGTCAGCGGCTTGCAGCAGCAGCAGCGTTAACCGGCCGGCTGTCGCCAGCGTCTCATAACGTCACCACACAAGATTTATCGCCATAAATGTCAGCAACTGCGCACTATAAGAAAAAGGTGCGCTTACGATTTTATTTAGACTGTGTGATTGCAGTTGTGGAATACACGGCCGAATATGTTTTATTGTCCGAAGATATCTGAATCTGACCGAAGTCGATAGTCTAAACAGGTAATAATACTGCTATGATGCAGTTCCTAACGCATATGAAGGCTATAGAAAAAATAGCCTCTTAAAGTTTTAATCATTGACCTGTGACACACAGGCGTGGATGAGAACAGGGCCTGGTTTGGCTACAGTTTCAAAACTTCTGTAGGCTTCTGTACACCACCATAAGTAAATGTAGACCACAGACGTTTTCCTAGTAGCTTTGGTCCGTTAAGGTCGTACATGCATTACCTGTACATTGGGTGTGTTGCATACCTTCTGGGGGTTATTTCACAACGATCACGTCTTTACATATGCGATTAGAGTCTTCGTGGGTTTGCCTGAACCCGGAAGCGGTGAACCATCTAGATACTGAGTAAGGACATATAAACGGCCGAGTAGCCTGCAGAACATTTTTATTCTTCGATGTTATCCCCCTTGCCTGTTACTTAAGAATAAGTAATACTTGTAGCAAAAAAGGGATTGTAAATGTTTAATTCATGTTTCATTCAAACATTGCTGATTTGTAGTGTGAAATAGACGGATGTAGTAGTAAAAATCAAGAAAACAACGCAGATTTATCATATAGTGCTAGAAAACGCAATTTACTCGACAAAAAGGCAAAATAGAGAAGATGGCTTCAATATTCGTCGAACTTACTTAAAACATGTTTCAAACAGCTGTCGCATTTATAACACGAAACTCTCGCCTTTGATCATGATGAAGAACATTACCTTGAGTACAAAATGACAACGATAATTATACATATTCTTCACTATTTGTGTTTACATCAAAAGTATTTACTTTGGTTGGATAAAAGCGCAAATTTTATGCGCTCAACTAATTTTTGTGGCTTGTAATATGCAGTTTATATTCTGTAAGAATATAAAATACACAATGGACTAACACTGAATGATGTTCGGTTCTAATTACATGCAAAAAAGCAACCAAAAAACACAGGGAAATAGTCGGCTCTCATTTTCTCTCTTACACATTCATTTATGTTTCTTTCCCTATCAATTCTACCAATTCTGCCGTCAATCCTACCATTTACTACGTCATTTATGTTGTTTTGGTAGAGTGCAACTCTAGTTTTGACAGATGAGAGGGCACGACATGCGCGAGGCTGGACACGCGAACGCCGTTCTCTAGGAGGTATGAGCGTCTGGGAGCAGGCTGCCTTATCAAGCAGGCGACACTTTCACACTCTGCATTTGGTAGAAACGAGAGGCCACGCAGTAACGTGGTTTGCAGAACGGCAGGTAACGGGAAGAGTTCGTTATCGCCTGGATTACTGCCGCTGGGAAAACCCAACAGCATTGGCGTTGGAGGGCCCTGATAATATGAAACCCCAACCAGGTGGGAGCTCAGCGGCTGAAAATTCATTTCATAGCCGCAAAATACATACGAACCAAACCATTAAATATCACAGTTAGGACGACCTCCTGATACATCAAATAGGACTTAAGCTGTTCAAGATGCAAGTTTTGTAGATACCCACGATTACAGGAAGTTAATAACGTGTAAAACGACATAACCTGCAGTAGTAGCAGTCTAAAATAGAACGCAAGTAGTCGCATGGACTACAAGTGCCTGCCATTTTCTCAACTAAGAAAGAAGCATGTGATTTTTTAACAAAACTTTATTTTTTGTGTGTTGCCCATAGTAATATTTATTAAAAACATTCAACAAAGTTTAACGTATTTCGTCATATTTGAAGGAAGAACAAAGTTTCAACAATAATACACAGTTTTAACTAAAATGATGTAATTCAGTTTGGCTGAGATTTAAAAAAAATACATATAATGATAAATCACAATCTAATTGTAACTTTCTGAACCAGACATACAGACAGTCTCGATATTATTGAGGTAAATGAATTTATTACACGCATTACACAATTTTCGAGTACTTCTATTTCGTATACTTCCTCAGCGATAGCAGCGACCCAGAATCTCCTCTGTGTCACTCCCGAGGTTGACGCCCGTCTTTCCATAAGAAGAATGCCAGGACGCTCTTGCAGAATATAGTCCTCATCTATAGAACTTAATAATATCTTCCTTGTTCCCAGTCTCCTCTAGCCACGATAGTATTCGAGCTTCTAGTCTCCGATCGACGATTCTGCACGATTGTTGGAATGGATATGCAATCTAAAACAATAGTTTGTCAATATGATAAACGTATTACAACGAACATAGCGGGGAAAACAACTACAAAAAAGAGCTGTGTTTCAAAAGCACTTATGTAACAGGTCGTGCCGATTACAGTGATAGATCGCTGACTTCGCGAGACTCCTTCGCGAGACAACCACAAGCGACTGGCCATCGCACAAGCTCAGAGGATCTTCCAATAGTCCATCCTAAAATTCATAGAGACTCGAATCATAGTCCGTACCCGAATTTCACACTTTTTTTCAATTTTCCTAACTGTATTACATGTACGTGATCCACGCGACTGCTGCAAATAAGTTTATGTTGTTTCTAAGACCCAGGTAACAGAAGATCGCGCTTGAGCATTTCTACCGAAGTGCATTTCCAGAATTTTTAACATCGTAATACTTTTTAATTGTAAGCTGCAATGTTCATTTGGAAAATGAAAAATTTGTTTCAACGGAAAATAACTTATAAATCGGTAAGAGTAGCGAAGGTATGAGAAAGTAGGATACAGTAGCTAGTTACATCATCAAATCTCACTACGCTTGGTAAAACTTAATAGTGAATTCGGATAAATGAACTACCCAACTGATTAGAATGCAAACAGCCAAAACAGCACAGCAGCATAACGGGAAAGTTGGTCAAATTGTGGTCCATATTAATACGTAAGATGTATGGTGGCTATAAGTTTAAAGTGTATTTCAGAATTTCAGTACAACAGATCGAGGTCATTTAGGGCAGCCGCCACCTTGCGACTGGACGATCGACTTTGAGTAGGAGATTAGATCAGAAGTATCCCGACACCCCCACGTAACGCGGAAATGACCACTAGATATCATGAGAAGCGGATCCAGTGGTTAACAATGAGCGGGGAGTATTGTGTTGTCGTAGAGCAGCAATAACAGCAAAATGGGTCGGCATGAGAGCTCACTGACTTTAAACGGGGACTAATCATTGGATGTCACCAGAGAAACAAATCCACCAGGGATATTCCAACCCTTCAAGGATGTGGTCGTCAACTGTTGATGATGTGACTGAGAAGTGGAAACGCAAAGGAAAAACTACAGCTAAATCAACTGCTTGGCGGACCTCACGTACTGACGGAGGAGAACCGTCGTGCATTCCGCTGGGTTGATGTAAGAAGTCGGGAGAATTTATGGAAGGAATCAATGACTCTAGATTTCCAAAGTTCTGCCAGTAGTACAGCCAGCATAGTAACTTTGTCTTGAGAGTTAAAGAGAATGCGATATAATGGCCGAGCGACTCGTCGTAAGCCACATATTTCCGTAGGTCAATGCTGACCGACGCTTTAGTTGGTGTAAAAAGCGGCGCCACTGGACAATAGATGACTGGAAACAACTGATTCTACGAATCACGCTATGCACTGCGTCAGTCCGACGGAGGGGTATGGCTTTGGCTAATACCTAGAGAACGTCATCCGCGATCATATGCTATTGCAACACTGCAACATCGATCACAGAGCCCTCCTAACATAATGAAAATTTTTCATTTGTGTCCGCTTGACTACATAAATAAAGTGGAAGACTGGCGTGTCCAAAGGGCCTCACGAAGAATGTAGTGTTATGATCTGCGGATATTTCTCGTGGGTAGAGTCTAGGCCCTCACTGCGCCTAGGAAACCGCTAGAAGCGGAATATTAACAAATTTTACAGTTCGTCGCATACAGTAGACAAACATTTCGGGGACGATGAATCTTCGTATCAGTATGACAATTCATCCTGTCATAAAACAGCATTTCTGAGGCAATGTTTGTAGACAACAACATTCCTGAAATGCCCAGACGGTGTCCCAACCTAAATCCAATGGAATACCTACTAGATGAGGCTGAACGTCGACTATGCCCCACACCGCTGTGTCGAACATCTCTTGTTTCGGGTACTGAGGAACAATGGGTATCATTTCTCCACAGACGTTCAGATACCTCACTGACAGTGTCCCAGCAGAACTGAAGGAGAAGGATGGACACTCTCCATACTAATATCCACTAATAAGTGTCAGAATTCTTTTCATCTGATAATGTGTGATCCCATGAGTGATGTGTTGGTGATTGAAATTTTTCAGAGGACAGTTTCTTGAACTTGCAAAAACTTCGTGCAGCGCTTGTGAGAAAGAAATTTGTCGGCCAACAGTTTCATGGAATTCTGAAATTTCGAGCAGAAGTCCTATTACCTTAATTTTCATCAGTTAGTTCCTGGACTAACTTTTTAGAAAAAGCGTCGGACTTATGATGTTTTATTTCCTTTTATCTGGAGAAAATTGACATTTACCAGAAGTGCTAGACCTGTAGATTTTTTTCGACAGTCAGCCACACTGACTTCGGTATTAAACAGTAAGGTGGTGTGCTGTACTTGGCACTGCAAGAGACTGTCTGTCTTTGTGTTACTTCTGAAACTCGAAGACTCAGTACCATTTTATTACGTCTAAACGTAAATAAGCTGCTTTATCGAAAATTATTAATGTTCACCACTGACCACAAACGCAACTGTGAGTATTAATTACTAAGGAATTAACAGAACATTTTATTGGGTAATGCAACAGGAGTCATGGACACGGGTCAAAACCTACTGACTTGCAAGAAGTTCGATAACAAGCACAGGATGAAAGCTACGTCGCATCATTACATCGAAGAATTCAATCTCCGACTATAGAACTATGGGGTGCTGTAAGTCCTCAGTGTATTCACCAATAATTGCAATACATTTTTTCCACAGATAGATAACTTGGTGGAGACCTTGGTTGTATATGTCAGCATTCTGGCTGGCCAAGAAAGGTTCCATCTCAAAAACCATTTCTTTGCCCTTCAGCAAATTGCTGTGTCATCCAAAAGTTTCTTCATCTAAAGAAAGACTGCCACGTTACGAGAATGTGGGGGAATGAGAAAAAATTCGATTTCCCAAAGAAGCATCGTGTGGGACAGTGCCCTGCCCTTTCGTGAAGTGAAAACACCCCACTGCACAGCTTGCCGCGAAGTCACCTTGACAGGAGATACTGGTACTGCGCTCCTGTGATGGTTTGCCCCTTACGAATATATTCTGGTAAAACTACACCATGGCTGTCCGTAAGCAGCAACGCATTCTCCGTGTTTGGTTGGATCTTCGCTTTTTTTTGGCGGATGGAAATTTACATGTCTCTGGTGATTTCATTCCTCATTAATCTCAAGGATTATAGTGGTACACCCAGCACAGGTCCATACTAAGTAGGTGCTAAACAGGTTATGTGTAATGGCCTGACATTTCTGCCATGTTTCCACTGTTGCCTCAGTTCTAATGGATTTTTAAATGGGTTTGAGCAGTCCTGGAACACAGGACAAGGTGCTTAAAACCCATGACGTTTACTTTATTAAACAATCGTCTCCATCTACATATGTCCGTGTTAGAGCAGCACAGCTCCACTTCACAATGTCGGTTCTTCGCTGAGAGATGGTCTGCCACTTCATTCTTCGTCATTCGACCTTGACTGATAACAAAAGGACAGTCTGAACCACGAACCCATAGCGTAATATGATAGTGCATTAAACACGTACACTTAGTACTAGGAAACAAACTACCGCACGGTACGACGGCGATAGGCTTTTAGTGTGTACGACATCTGCAGACATGGAACTGTAAAGAAACATGAACATTAATTATGTAACTTATTTTTTCGGGGTGACTGAAACTTGAAGACCATCCCTCGTACTAACTACGGGTAATGAGTGGTGAGGGGCGACTATATGTTAAAGTAGTTGCAAGGAGGCTACTGTTTTAAAAACTGGACTAATAGAGCAAGTACTTCGTCAGATCCTGATTTAGAGAAACTGTATCTTGTAATCAATAAATTCATGGCACAATAATCAATTTTGTAATGCAGTCTGGTTTCAGGAGCAGAAAACGAATCTATCACAATGGCGCACACAATAAATTGTACAACTAGTAATTTGCAGCTTTGGCTTCTGTAATTGACCATGAAATATTCTGACAGTCATTCGTACACTACGATCAAAATTTTACGGTGTACAAACTATCTGCTTAAACACGGTGTTTGTAAATTCATGTTACAGACTTCTAGGCTTATAGAGGCGAGCGAGTACATAAAATTTTGGATAGGAAGCCATGTCCGGAAACGTACCGTTTCCGTTCTACGACGGTTTCAATTGAGACGTTTGACTCATTATTAGGCAACAATTCGATAGGAAACATAACGAAACAACGGCTGTGTTCGCCACATCGAGCCGCTTTTGTGATGGCGTAGTACTGTTCTTTATGTAATTTATGCTGGATTCTTTTTGGTTTTGGAATAATGTAACACGGAATATTTAACTGTCAGTTAAAACAAACGTGCGTAAGTGATAAAGGGGTGTTTCATGATGTTTCGTTTCGAACTGTTACCTACTAACTGTACTAAGTCACGCCCAATTCACTTCCTCAAGCAGACGTGGATGAGCTAAACATCTGAATTGAAACCTTCGTAGAACGGAAACGATACGTTCTGTTCGAAATATTATGTACTCACTCCCCTCTATAAGCCTAGATGTCTCTAAGAGTAATTTCCCAAAACTCTGTAGCTGAATGCAGTGCAATATCATCGTCGCCCTTAATTGTGATCACAGTTCTTTAATGCAAAAGTGACTTGTTCAGATTATTCGAATGATGATGCCACTCGTAAAACTGAATTTGTATAAACAATTATGAAATGCTGAAGAGATCAGAACAATTATCGGAGCAGGTTTTAATTGTCTGCGCTGTTTGTAACCACTGAACAAACGACAGGAGTGCACAAGACGGTATCAGACAAGGAATGCATATCAAACAAGGAATGCACCATAAATAGATATAAATGAGCAGTAGCTTGTGTAGATAAGCTGAAACGTGTAACAGCAAAGTCATATGAAATATCTATATTGACTTCAAATCAAGCAACATTGGACTGAAAAAAAAAATGGTTCAAATGGCTCTGAGCACTATGGGACTTAACATCTGTGGTCATCAGTCCCCTAGAACTTAGAACTACTTAAACCTAATTAACCTAAGGACATCACACACATCCATGCCCGAGCCAGGATTCGAACCTGCGACCGTAGTGGTCACGCAGTTCCAGACTGAAGCGCCTAGAACCGCACGGCCACACCGGCCGGCATTTGGACTGAAGCCACGTTAAATTGACAATACATGTTAAACAATTTGAGCAATGACAAACGTTCAAGTTCCGCATACGCGAGTTCCACCAAAGCATAGAGCCGTCTAATGTGCAGGAGAGAATGACGAAACCGAGTACATAATAAGGCGGACTGAATGACTGAAACACGATTCAGTAAGCAGCTTTTGAATTGTGAATAGTACAATGACACTCAACCTACCGCATAAATTTCAGTTGCCTTTGTAATTCTTCACACGTTTTGCACGCGAAGCTAATGGAGAATAAACCGTGCGATACGAAAATCACATGAATGAAGTGATTCAGAACTTACGTATAGCAGTCGCTCCAAATAAACGATCTCACCAAATCCGAATTGCTGCCGCCGTCTCTGAACTGCCACAATTCACCGCTCGACATCCTGGAACAAAAGTGTTTTTCACTTAGCCGAAAGAATGGCCCAAAACTACCAGTTCTCCTACGGGCTGAAAGCGGGTGGAAGTCGTCAAATGTAGGCAGGCTACCCTGCAGTGCCTCAGCCACCCCCCTGAGTGTGCATCTGCATACCGGTGCCAGTAGTGCAAAAGTTTGCAAAGACCAAATCGTGCCTTAAAGAAAAGAAAACTGTTGTAAAATTTGAAAATGCAACTTCGAAAGTGACTTATGCCATAATAGGTACAAAACAGACGAGCAGCGGCTGCCACTGGGTACTTCGGGAACTTTAGGAAACAGCTTATGAACTATTTCTATGAATGGGTATTTCCTTTCTTAAGGCGGAAACTCTCACAACATGCTCACATTTGCTTACTAATATCGTGGCATTCTGTTCCGGACTTTTGTCAAGTATCAAATAAATGAAATTTGTACGGGATCCGTCGAAGTTACTAGAGATGAATGTGATTGTAATATGGCTATTGAAGTACAATTTCGATTATTTTCATTTTCCAGTAAGGCGACAAATGTACGAAATGGATCAAGAGAATATGTCCCCCCCCCCCCCCACCCTCCCCTGTTACGCCAGCTTCACCTCTGCTCCCTGGCAATCAATAATATACGTGTCAGAGCTGGAGCGTTTTATTTTTGCTTGTATCGTCCGTGAACAGTATCAATATGTGCCAAAAAGCCACGTCATAAAATGAGTATTTTAGGAGGTCGTATCTCGGGTTCTATTGATCACAGAGATAACGTGTCAAGTGTTTCGGATAGCGCTCGGCCTAACGACGATTTCTATACCTATCGGAACAACGGACTTACTGCAGCTAGGCTACGGACGGAAGGAACCAGTTATGAGGATGGCCACTTCTATAATTTCTATTCATGGCATAGCGTCAAAATTTTTAAAAGCACCTTGTAACCTTTTTTCCATATGATTATCCGTTTATCTCTCCGAAATTACCTTACTTATGCACGTATTATCCAGCCTGATGCGTAAATGTAATATTACATGACGTAGTGAACAGATGCTAAGGGCTCTAAAGTCATCGTAAAGGTTCCGACGTTACCAAATTATACAGGGTAAAAGTCTTGCCCTGATTACAAAAATTGATAACAGTACAACCATTTGACATAATAAGTTACATTTGATGTCGTTACATAGGCTAGTGTTACTAGGGCGTAATGTCTGGAGAGCTTGGTGGCCAGGGTATTAGACCGTTCCTTCCAATCCACCGATCCGGACATTACTCCTCTCTCCAGACATTACGCCCCTTGACTTTTTTTTCTGGGGCTATATCAAGGACTGAGTCTTCGTCACACCTGTTGCTGACGTCGACGAACTGAAGGCTATGATACAAGCTGCTGTGGGTACTGTGTCAGAGCACATGTTACGGAACATCTGGTGGGAACTGGAATACCGCCTCGACATTCTCCGAGCTACCAAGGGAGCACACGTTGAGGTTTACTAACGTAAGTGGTCTTAAAAAAACTAGTAACACTACCTTACGTAACGGCATCAAATGTAAATTATTATGTCAAACGGTTATTCTGTAATAAATTGTTATAATCAGGGCAAGACTTCATGCTCACCCAGTACATTTAATCAGCAGGTTTTCACCAAAAACACTGTTTATCATTTAGCGAAGTATTACATAAAATTTTTTGATACTGTTGCAGGACATCACCGCCACGGAACTGAATAATGCATCAGCAAATATTCGGATCGCATGACGCAGCCGTGTAGCTGTGTGGTGCCACGCCCTCGTCGTGCTGCCATGTTCCGTGGCTCAAAACGACAACTACTGCTGGATTCCAACGAACTTCCCAAGAAGAAGTGCTGGTTCTGCCAGCGGGAAGTCCTGTTTGGTTTACGTTCCAGCATCAAAACATATGATCAAACTGTTGTTGATTTTAAAAAATGCCATTTCTCATCATCTACACGACAATAGACAATCGTATCACGTTGAAAGTCTGGTTTTGGGAAAAACCTTTTACCCAATTTGAGCTTAATACTCTTGTTATCAGCTCGTTTGTAGAGACTGTTCAAATATGCCATTCGACGTTCTCTTATTTTCAGTTTGTTGCAATAGACGTCAAAACATTGCTGTCTGGATCTAGGCACAGTAGGAGTATCTAGATGTTTTTTTAGCAGTCAGCATTATTAGGGAATACTTCTCCTATTGGGTCTGCCATTTCACTTGCTTTCGAAGAAATGGTTCACGCATGTCTCTGGAGTGGATCCTGAAGAATCGAGATGAGCTACATTTGGTCTTATTCTTCCCAAATGTTGTTTTTAACACACCCATTGAGGAAGGTAAATGGTGCTAGCTGTAGTATGGCGACAAAAGGCAACTGCGTCATGATGGTCATTTCTAAAGAAAGAATTAGTTATAGTACTGAAATTAGAATTTTAATCTAACAACAGAATACTTATCTATAAGTATAGGGAAATTTTTTTTATACATCAAAAGATATTTTTAGGTTATGGACAATACTACAAAATTCTCATTTCTGTCCTAAAGCATGGTTAAATTCGTCCACTCCAGAGAGCAAGTTTTCAGATAACATCATACAGGTACTGTAACAAAAAGCTTCCAAAGCAATTTATTCAGTGTTGAAAGTTATCACGTTCAGAATTAATCTTGTCCGAAAACAGTGTCCGTTTCTTCAAAATTTTGTTTAACATGTAACACTTTTACGTAATCACATCTCATACCAGTACGCAACAGAAAACATAACTCATTTTATGAATAGTTATACAAAAAATTCAGTCTTTAATACGGAAATCTGTAAGATATTGTCAGGTCTGTAATTCATTAGGTGACACTTGTGTAGAATTCACATATTTTCTGCAATTTCCAGCCGATTACATTGAATTCATTCTTAACTGTTGCCAAAACAAATTCAAATGAGAAAAATATTGACCTACCTACGAGCAGGTGTGGTTTGAACAGTGGACATCCACTACAGGAGATATAAGTTCAACGTGATATCTGAAAGAAGACAATATTTTCTAACTGGCCTTTTAGACACAGATACAATGTGTATAAGACGCTCCTAAGACTCGAATACTAGGCTACACCGGTAGTGAACGAAAGAAATTAAATAATTTAAAAGAACACGTGGCACACTGCCTGACTTAAACATTTTGGTTTGACAACACCTCAGCGGTACGTATCCGAATGTCGCCGCTTATTTACTGCAACGACTTCACATTTGGCTTCAGGAGACGAATGCACGCTTTCCTTTTATAGTACATAAATATCAACGGAGCTTACAAGGGAGCTTTAAGTCAACAGCTAGAAGCGCTAGCCTCCTGGCCACGAAGGTGTTCATGAAACTGATTGTCCCAGTATATTGGCTCTGAGTTGATGTACTACCCATTTTCAGTTCATAATAAATGTTTTGTCGCAAAATCTGTTACAGCAAATACATGAATCACCTCAACCGTGAATACTTTGAATTTTGTGATGAACATGCATAATATTACATATATTAGTTGACATGGTGGATTTTGTGAGAAATCTAATGACTGGTACGTATCCTGAAAAGTTTAAAGACGACAAGAATGTAATTAGTACATTTTACACATATTGGAATATTTTTGCATAAATTACTGATTTAAATATAATAAATATAGTAATGAAACCTCAACTGCTTCGGGCACGTGATTTCTATTTAGTCATTCCTATCTTCCGCTTTTCCTTATCACACAGAATACCAGACGTCTCTTCTGGAACTTAGTCTTACGCCAAGCGCAAAAGTGGGATAGGAGGTAGACTCACTGCTCTTTCAATTTTACTGCTCCAAAGACCTGCGGCAAAGAGACAACAAAAAGCGGCAGTACCACACAGATTTGTTTTGAGCACTGTCTTAGTCGACACACGGGAGGGACTGAATCGAACATATTTGTTCTAAACAAGGCGTACATACGTACAACTGATCTGAAGGCATTGACGGTGCAGTACGTTTTCTTTGGTCCACTGTACCTGTTTACTGTACCGACACCGCTGTTTCCGATAGCGGGCCAGGTTCAATAATATCGTTGGGAAGAACCGTAACCGTATGATTTTTCGTAGTATACTGGATAAGCTCATAGCGAAGACTGAGATATGACCAGTACCTGTAATTGTACACTCCTGGAAATTGAAATAAGAACACCGTGAATTCATTGTCCCAGGAAGGGGAAACTTTATTGACACATTCCTGGGGTCAGATACATCACATGATCACACTGACAGAACCACAGGCACATAGATACAGGCAACAGAGCATGCACAATGTCGGCACTAGTACGGTGTATATCCACCTTTCGCAGCAATGCAGGCTGCTATTCTCCCACGGAGACGATCGTAGAGATGCTGGATGTAGTCCTGTGGAACGGCTTGCCATGCCATTTCCACCTGGCGCCTCAGTTGGACCAGCGTTCGTGCTGGACGTGCAGACCGCGTGAGACGACGCTTCATCCAGTCCCAAACATGCTCAATGGGGGACAGATCCGGAGATCTTGCTGGCCAGGGTAGTTGACTTACCCCTTCTAGAGCACGTTGGGTGGCACGGGATACATGCGGACGTGCATTGTCCTGTTGGAACAGCAAGTTCCCTTGCCGGTCTAGGAATGGTAGAACGATGGGTTCGATGACGGTTTGGATGTACCGTGCACTATTCAGTGTCCCCTCGACGATCACCAGTGGTGTACGGCCAGTGTAGGAGATCGCTCCCCACACCATGATGCCGGGTGTTGGCCCTGTGTGCCTCGGTCGTATGCAGTCCTGATTGTGGCGCTCACCTGCACGGCGCCAAACACGCATACGACCATCAATGGCACCAAGGCAGAAGCGACTCTCGTCGCTGAAGACGACACGTCTCCATTCGTCCCTCCATTCACGCCTGTCGCGACACCACTGGAGGCGGGCTGCACGATGTTGGGGCGTGAGCGGAAGACGGCCTAACGGTGTGCGGGACCGTAGCCCAGCTTCATGGAGACGGTTGCGAATGGTCCTCGCCGATACCCCAGGAGCAACAGTGTCCCTAATTTGCTGGGAAGTGGCGGTGCGGTCCCCTACGGCACTGCGTAGGATCCTACGGTCTTGGTGTGCATCCGTGCGTCGCTGCGGTCCGGTCCCAGGTCGACGGGCACGTGCACCTTCCGCCGACCACTGGCGACAACATCGATGTACTGTGGAGACCTCACGCCCCACGTGTTGAGCAATTCGGCGGTACGTCCACCCGGCCTCCCGCATGCCCACTATACGCCCTCGCTCAAAGTCCGTCAACTGCACATACGGATCACGTCCACGCTGTCGCGGCATGCTACCAGTGTTAAAGACTGCGATGGAGCTCCGTATGCCACGGCAAACTGGCTGACACTGACGGCGGCGGTACACAAATGCTGCGCAGCTAGCGCCATTCGACGGCCAACACCGCGGTTCCTGGTGTGTCCACTGTGCCGTGCGTGTGATCATTGCTTGTACAGCCCTCTCGCAGTGTCCGGAGCAAGTATGGTGGGTCTGACACACCGGTGTCAATGTGTTCTTTTTTCCATTTCCAGGAGTGTATTTACCTCTTCTTTTACTTAGAATTTACCTTTATCTGCAAGCAATACGTCCAGATAGCGTGTTACCCATTCTGCAAACTGAATATGATGATCTGTATCGTCATCGATGAGATGCGACAATCACATTTTGTAAGGGCTCCATTTACGTGCGGCCTAAATTCTCGTTATTGATTTACAGCTGCCCCTCCTTTTCTGCAAGATGGTGCGAGTACTGCTCCGTTGCCTCCTACAGCGCAGTAGTCGTACCATCTTGCAGAAAGATCCGTACCGAAAGACTGGAATGTTGCACAGGTCACACCAATATTCAAGAAAGGTAGTATGAGTAATCCACTAAATTACCGTTCACGTCGATTTGCAGCAGGATTTTAGAACATATATTGTGTTCGTGCATAATGAATTACCTCGAAGAAAACGGTCTATTGACACACAGTGAACATGGATTTAGAAAACATCGTTCTTGTGAAACACAACTAGCTCTTTGTTCACATGAAGTGCAGAGTGCTTTGACAAGGGATTTCAGATCGATTCCGTACTTCTGGATTTCCGGAAAGCTTTTGACACTATACCACACAAGCGGCTTGTAGTGAAATTCCGTGCTTATCCGCTTGTATCGTCTCAGTTATGTGACTGGATCTCTAATTTCATGCCAGAGAGGTCACAGTTCGTAGTAACTGACGGAAAGTCATCGAGTAAAATGGAAGTAACTTCTGGCGTTCCCCAAGGTAATGTTAGGTCCTTTGCTGTTCCTTATCTATATAAACGATTTGGGAGACAATCTGAGCAGCCGTCTTCAGTTGTTTGCAGATGACGCTGTCGTTTATCGACTAATAAAGTCATCAGAACATCAAAACAAACTGCAAAACAATTTTGAAAAAATATCTGAATGGTGCAAAAAGTGGCAGTTGACCCTAAATTACGAAAAGTGTGAGGTCATCCACACGAGTGCTTAAAGGAACTCGTTAAACTTCGGTTACACGATAAATCAGTCTAATCTAAAACCCGTAAATTCAATACCTAGGTATTACGATTATGAACAACTAAAATTGGAAGGAACAAATGGGAAATGTTGTGGGGAAGGCTAACCAAAGACTGTGTTTTATTGGCAGGACACGTATAAAATGTAACAGACTTACTAAGAAGACTGCATGCACTAAGCTTGTCCGTCCTCTTTTAGAATACTGCTGCGCGCTGTCAGATCCTTACCATACAGGACTGACGGAATACATCGAAAAAGTTCAGAGAAAGGCAGCACGTTTTGTATTATCGCGAAATATGGGAGAGAGTGTCACAGAAATGATACAGGATTTGAGATGGACATTATTAAAAGAAAGGCGTTTTTCGTTGCGACGGAATCTTCTCACGAAATTCCAATCACCAACTTTCTCCTCCGAATGCGAAAATATTTTGTTGACACCTACTTACATAGGGAGGAACGATCACCAAGATAAAATAAGCGAAATCAGATTCTTTCCCCGCACTATACGAGATTGGAATAATAGAGAATTGTGAAAGTGGTTCGATGAAACCTCTCCCAGGCACTTAAATGTGATTTGCAGAGTATCCATGTAGATGTAGATGAAAAGGAGGGCAGGCCGTAAACCAATAACGAGAACTTTGGCAGCACGTAAATGGAGCCGTGGTCGTTGCTTTCTCCGTAGCATTTTTCTGTCGTCACACCTTCGGTTTGCTACGACAGAGTCAGTTCCATGGAATTTCGCGAGAAGTTTTATCGATGAAATGTGATTAATGGGTTATCTGCCCAAGCGGTGTCCGCTGAAACCCTCCGCAATAAGGAGCGTGATCGCCCCTCCTAGTATCAGGACGATCTTAACACGTTCGGCTTGTGCTAACGCCCTCATGTTTCATGACACGTTTAAGGAAGCGACATCAGTCATAACCCAAGAATTAATAGCGCTGTGCTCAAACGAAAGGAACCATTGTTTTTCTCCTGAAGTCTTCATATGATTACAAACATCATGCACTTTTGATTTGAAAATTGCCAGTTCAATCTGATGACAGCTGATAAAATGACAGCTAGTTCGTAAAATTGTCTCACAGGGGTTTATCCCTCTCCGATCTCATACTATTTGACTCCGATCTCCTACTGTGACTTGCCAAGCGCCTGACGTCCCTCTTGTGTCAGCAAAGCTTCTTGCCGCTGTCTTTCACTAAAACAGCACACTGCCACCTTGGCACCCTGTCCTCCCGCAAGTCGAGTACGTTGACTCGTACTTTGCTAAGTCAGTTACCGTTGCCGGGGGTTCAACACATGCCTTCACCACCGTCAGTCATTTTACGACAATCAATGAATAAAGACTGTAATTAATAGTGCAGCATTTTTTATTTCACAAGCACGGAGAAACGGCACGCAGCTTACATCCTTCGTGGCATCCCGAGTCGACCATCATGCGTTATTTTCGTATTCACAACTCTGACGCTACTACATAGGCATCACTTGCAATTTTCGGAGAACTTTAACCGATTCTCAACTCATTGTCATGGAGCTGTTGAAGAGCAAAAGATGGATGGATGAGATGCGTCGGGACGTAGCGCTGCGCTGCAAAAATGATGTACTTGGCATGGCTGGGAAAAAATTATGATACCTTCCTCGTCGTTTTCTCACCACTGCACACCTTTCATGAACCCACATTCTGTATTTCATGGAGTTGATCAGTTCTTCCTCGCAAAACTCGCCGCACCATAGATCTCAGTTTCTGTGGTGGCTTTCCCCGTAGTCTCCAAAACACTCCCTTTTGACAGTTGGAGCTGTAGTTCTACATTTCATTTCATTTGCCTTTTTTTATCATGTACTATACCTAAGCTCACAAGCTCCTTGGGTATGCTTTGGAAGTTTTGTTTTTCCCGCATTCGGAGATATTTCTTTGACGGCCACCGTCGGCCCACTATCTGGCTGCCATGACTTCTTCTTCATTGAAATTAAGTGTCAATTCGTTACCTTCTGCAATTTCGATCGCAATTTTCCTTACGTTCGGCATGCTTAAACCGAACGCCATCTCTTCAAATATAACGTATGCCCTTCCAATTCTTGGGATAAACAGGTTACTGCGGCTAAAACATTTTATACCTCACTGGACATTTTCGTTTTTATTTCCTTCGTACCTCTTAGTTGCTGGCTTAGGCACATGTTGTATGCGGGCGAGCCCATTCACTTGATCCACAGCCCACATTTAGACGCAATATTGTAGCTAAATGCTCCACTCTCCGTAACGTCTTACTGTTTCGATACTGTAATACAAAATAACTACTTCATTAATACCTTACGATAGAGAACACATTAGAAAATTTGCACATCCTCTCTAAATACCACGCTGGATTTATAATGGTAAACACATTTATTTAAATTTCATACGAACAAGTTTCTCCAATTCTACCGGAACAATATACGAAATTTTAGCGTCACCGTCATCATTTTCTGTTTGACGATTTCGTGAAAACGAACCACAACGAACACAGACCCACGATTGTCAGAAAACTAAGATTATTTCATGTATCAGGCCGTGCTGAAAAGTGATTCCTCCGAATTTTTTACTAGGAAACTCTTAAGACTTTCTAAACAAAGCAAACGTTACTGACGTTCTACATCCTTATTGCGCATATATATATATATATATATATATATATATATATATATATATATATATATATATATATATATATGTTTTCCACTTTCGTCATGAACACATTCTCAAAGTTTGTTGATAATGTCACATTTGAATGTACACTTTGTTGACGGAACTACAACTTCACATGTGCTTGTGCTATTTCTGTACTGTAGAAGTGGTCATCGAAGGTATTCTTTAAGGTTAGGAAACAGATGAAAATCGGATGGAGCACTGTATGGAGAATGATCGATGACAATGAGTGCAAGAAGTCTGATTGTTACAGATGTCACTGCGCTACTGTTTGGCCTGGCATTGTCATGCTGGAGACGATGTTTCATGGGTGGGCGAACTCTTAAATTCGAAATTCTATTATAGCACGCTATTTCTCACGCACATACATAATTAGGTTACACACGGCCACGTTACACACTACCAATTCGAAGCCCTCTAGCGGCAAAGGGCTGCAAATATGTAGACATGGATAATAAAGATATAGAACGTTAATAACGCTTGTTTTATTTAAAAATCTATGACAGTTCGTAAGAAATTCGCAGACATTACTTTTTAGCACCCACTCGCATATTCATCCATAAAAAAAACCACATGTTGCTACTTACATTTTAACAGTAATTCTCTTCGTAACGTTCGCGAAAATTTAAATCAGAACTGCAACAATATCAACCTTGTCTTCAGAAGATGTTTCTCATCACAAAAGAGCTCGTAGCTGACAAAGTACCTTCAGGAAGCAATTGGTTGACGCTGACCTTAGTAAATGATAGTTAGTACAAGAATTAAGAATTTTATAGCAGTGGCAAAAATAGAGGCCGCTAAAATATAAGCAGCTCTCCACTACGCCCCCTTTTTTTTTTTTTTTTTTTTTTTTTTTTTTTTTTTTTTTTTTTTTGTCATGTCCTGTGCTAACCTCTTCATCTCAGATTAGCACTTGCAACCTACGTCCTCAATTATTTGCTTGACGTATTCCAATTCTGTCTTCCTCTACAGTTTTTGCCCTCTACAGCTCCCTCTAGTACCATGGAAGTCATTCCCTCATGTCTTAGCAGATGTCCTATCATCCTGTCCCTTCTCCTTATCAGTGTTTTCACCATATTCCTTTCCTCTCCGATTCTGCGTAGAAACTCCTCATTCCTTACCTTATCAGTCCACCTAATTTTCAACATTCGTCTATAGCACCATATCTCAAATGCTTCGATTCTCTTCTGTTCCGCTTTTCCCACAGTCCATGCTGTACTCCAGACGTACATCCTCAGAAATTTCTTCCTCAAATTAAGGCCGGTATTTAGTATTAGTAGACTTCTCTTGGCCAGAAATGCCTTTTTTGCCATAGCGAGTCTGCTTTTGATGTCGTCCTTGCTCCGTCCGTCATTGGTTATTTTACTGCCTAGGTAGCAGCATTCCTTGACTTCATTGACTTCGTGACCATCAATCCTGATGTTAAGTTTCTCGCTGTTCTCATTTCTACTACTTCTCATTACCCTCGTCTTTCTCCGGTTTACTCTCAAACCATACTGTGTACTCATAAGACTGTTCATTCCGTTCAGCAGATCATTTAATTCTTCTTCACTTTCACTCAGATAGCAATGTCATCAGCGAATCGTATCATTGATATCCTTTCACCTTGTATTTTAATTCCACTCCTGACCTTTCTTTTATTTCCATCATTGCTTCCTCGATGTACAGATTGAAGAGTAGGGGCAAGAGGCTACATCCTTGTCTTACACCCTTCTTCATACGAGCACTTCGTTCTTGATCATCCACTCTTATTATCCTCTCTTGATTGTTGTACATATTGTATATGACCCGTCTCTCCCTATAACTTACCCCTACTTTTTTCAGAATCTCGAACAGCTTACACCATTTTATACTGGCGAACACTTTTTCCAGGTCGACAAATCCTATGAAAGTGTCTTGATTTTACTTTAGCCTTGCTTCCATTATTAGCCGTAATGTCAGAATTGCCTCTCTCGTCCCTTTACTTTTCCTAAAGCCAAACTGATCGTCACCTAGCGCATTCTCAATTTTCTTTTCCATTCTACTGTATATTATTCTTGTAAGCAGCTTCGATGCATGAGCTGCTAAACTGATTGTGCGATAATTCTCGCACTTGTCAACCCTTGCCGTCTTCGGAAATGTGTGGATGATGCTTTTCCGAAAGTCAGATGGTATGTCGCCAGACTCATATGTTCTACACACAAACGTGAATAGTCGTTTTGTTGCCACTTCCCCCAATGATTTTAGAAATTCTGATGGAATGTTATCTATCCCTTCTGCATTATTTGACCGTAAGTCCTCCAAAGCTCTTTTAAATTACGATTCTTATACTGGATACCCTATCTCTTCTAAATCGACCCCTGTTTCTTCTTCTATCACATCCGCCAAATCTTCACCCTCATAGAGGCTTTCAATGTATTCTTTCCACCTATCTGCTCTCTCCTCTGCATTTAACAGTGGAATTCCCGTTGCACTGTTAATGTTACCACCGTTGCTTTTAATGTCACCAAAGGTTGTTTTGACATTCCTGTATGCTGAGTCTGTCCTTCCGACAATCATATCTTTTTCGATGTCTTCACATTTTTCCTGCAGCCATTTCGTCTTAGCTTCCCTGCACTTCCTACTTATTTCATTCCTCATCGGCTTGCATTTCTGTATTCCTGATTTTCCCGGAACATGTTTGTACTTCCTCCTTTCGTCAGTCAACTGAAGTATTTCTTCTGTTACCCATGGTTTCTTCGCAGCTACCTTCTTTGTACCTAAATTTTCCTTCCCAACTTCTGTGATGGCCCTTTTTAGAGATGTCCATTCCTCTTTGACTGTACTGCCTACTGCGCTATTCCTTATTGCTGTATCTATAGCGTTAGAGAACTTCAAACGTATCTCGTCATTCCTTAGTACTTCCGTATCCCACTTCTTTGCGTGTTGATTCTTCCTGACTAATGTCTTGAAGTTCAGCCTACTCTTCATCACTACTATATTGTGATCTGAGTCTATATCTGCTCTTGGGTACGCCTTACAATCCAGTATCTGATTTCGGAATCGCTGTCTGATCATGATGTAATCTAATTGAAATCTTCCCGTATCTCCCGGCCTTTTCCAAGTATACCTCCTCCTCTTGTGATTCTTGAACAAGGTATTCGCTATTACTAGCTGAAACTTGTTACAGAACTCAATTAGTCTTTCTCCTCTTTCATTCCTTGTCCCAAGCCCATATTCTCCAGTAACCTTTTCTTCTACTCCTTCCCCTACAACTGCATTCCAGTCGCCCATGACTATTAGATTTTCGTCCCCCTTTACATACTGCATTACCCTTTCAATATCCTCATACACTTTCTCTATCTGTTCATCTTCAGCTTGCGACGTCGGCATATATAACTGAACTATCGTTGTCGGTGTTGGTCTGCTGTCGATTCTGATTAGAACAACCCGGTCACTGAACTGTTCACAGTAACACACCCTCTGCCCTACCTTCCTATTCATAACGAATCCTACACCTGTTATACCATTTTCTGCTGTTGTTGATATTAGCCGATACTCATCTGACCAGAAATCCTTGTCTTCCTTCCACTTCACTTCACTGACCCCTACTATATCTAGATTGAGCCTTTGCATTTCCCTTTTCAGATTTTCTAGTTTCCCTACCACGTTCAAGCTTCTGACATTCCACGGCCCGACTCGTAGAACGTTATCCTTTCGATGATTATTCAATCTTTTTCTCATGGTAACCTCCCCCTTGGCAGTCCCCTCCCGGAGATCCTAATGGGGGACTATTCCGGAATCTTTTGGCAATGGAGAGATCATCATGACACTTGTTCAGTTACAGGCCACATGTCCTGTGGATACACGTTACGTGTCTTTAATGCAGTGGTTTCCATTGCCTTCTGCATCCTCATGTCGTTGATCATTGCTGATTCTTCGGCCATCAGGAGTAATTTCCCACCCCTAGGACAAGAGAGTGCCCTGAACCTCTATCCGCTCCTACACCCTCTTTGACAAGGCCGTTGGCAGAATGAGGCTGACTTATTATGCCGGAAATCTTCGGTCGCCAATGCTGATTATTTATCAAAATTTAGGCAGTGGCGGGAATCGAACCCGGGACCGAAGACTTTTTGATTATGAATCAAAGACGCTACCCCCTTTTTTTTTCTTTAATCTCATTTTGTTCGGTTTCGTTCGTTGCATCTGCACGGGGCGGACGTCGTAAGACATCCATTTAAGTTCGTTGTTGATCGATTAACTCAGTTTTTTTATTACAGAGGGCAGCTAACCCTCTGACCGAACACACTGAGCTACCGCGCCGGCTCCCCTAGACCACGGGTGCACGCCCCGTACTAGTATAAATAATCGTTCTTTTTAGTCTAGATATGAAGTCTCCCGCACATCAGTCTCGAGGAGGGACCTACGACTTTCAACGAGTTGACAAGTCTACCAGTCAGAATTACGAGTGTGTATCTCTCAAATAGTCACCCTCTTCGGGCTCTGATGCTGCTATCTGTGGTACTGCTGCTGGGGCCGAGTCTGACGCTGTGGCCTTATCAGTCTCCAACTGGCGGGCCGCCTGCAGGGTCCATTTCAGTTACATCCGCCGTCCATCCTGGAGGTCTCTCGTTTCCGTCCAGTGTCGTATAGTCGCTCCTCTGCGATCGCCTATGCGGGCAAACTTACAGCTGCCTCGTCTGCTCCTGACAGGCGCTGCTGTTGGGAGCTGCCATTTCCGTCCTGTTTGGTTATCCTCGCCCGGCGCTGCTAACAGCCTCTAACCGAAGCGGTTGACACAAAGTTCTTGTTCTGCTGGGTCATCGGCCTCGTAGTGCTGTTACTTCCTTCTCGCCACAGCCTGCTGACTGCGTTACCTTCCTTGTTGATCGCGCTTTTTATGTCCTGTAGACGTTGGCATCCTGGAACAAAGACATGGCAAATGTACTTAGACCAATAAATAACTGGTTTTCGAATGCTGTTTCTCTGATGTCTCCCTGGGTGCCTAACAGGCACACACTCACGACTCCTCTGCAACCGACTCCTTGGTTGGTGGTGCTCCGACATCCTGAGGACGATTATCTACTCCACCATTCACCACAGCTGCAGATCAACTACGGTAGTTATAATAATAACTGCAGAAGACTTCAGTGAATGATGACATTTGATTCTATTGAGTAACAGTTGGACCCAGCGAGTGCATTTATTCCAAGTAATAAAAGGTACAGCAATTAGTCGCAGGTAACGTGAGTAGTTGGACAAATCTGGTGCCATCTCTGTTGCCAAATTTACTCACGATGGAGGATCCAAGACAGGAGCCATATATATGGCAACATCGTAGTGACGTTATGGTGAGAAGCTCAAATTCCGGCAGACAAAAAGGTCAATGGGACTGCTTCCACTAACCCAAACCCCTCCGATCTCCCCTCCCCTCCCCCTCCGCACCTGTCCACCCACAAATCTGGAAATTGGAGGGAAAAGGACATGGTCTGTGCTGGGCTGCTGGATAGGATGGACATCAGTATGCATTGTTTATTTAAACAACTTGAGTTGTTATAGACAGTATCTCCAACTGGTGAGCTGACCATGAGGTCTGGAGACCAACTGACAGCACCACCACCAGAGGGTGAAGTTGGTTCTCCCCCACTCCCTCCCATGATGTATTTCAAGATGGCGCTCTGGGGAAAGAAAGGCAGGAAAAGGACCAAGTCTGTGCTGAGCTTCCAAGAGGCTGGACACAATTGTTTACTGGGTTCAATGGATGAGATGTCTGTGTGGGAGAAGGAGGAGGTTAACAGGTATATTAGATGCAACCGCGCATCTGAGGACTGTGCCGGTAGCAATGATATCTGGTGAAAATGAATACACTTCGTGAAGTAATGAAGATGCAGCAGGATAGGGTTAAGTTACACTTCGCAACTCATACTGAAAAATGTGTGCGCTCTAACAGTAGATCATTCGATAAAAGTCCAGTCAGTGTTCCAAAGCGCAAGAGGCAAGACATTCACACCAGCGTGTGCACTACCTGCCCTCAGAGGCAATGTGCTGGCTTATGGCATGTGGACGTGCTACCTGCAGTAGCAGCTACATACTTCCAGTTGCGTTCGAAACACCTGCGACGTTCCTCGTTCCCATTCCCGGCGCACGGATATACTTTGTCCTTGAACATGAACTGCTGCAGGAGTTATTACATCTGGTGTTGTGGCCTGTTGTCACATACATAACTTGAAGATGTCACAGGAACTAAATGTACCGCTTCACAGAGAGAGGGAGAGAGGCAGCTTTGTGTAAGATGTGAGAGTATTTAGAGAATTATGCATCTTATTCTGAGGCATATCTCCGCCGCCACACTTGAAAATGGACTCTAAAAAGATTGCGGCACACTTTTGAAACCATCCCAGTGACACATCGCGTTTTTGTGAGAGATATTTCTATCTCGAGCACGGGTTGCTTCAGGAGTTACTAAATCCAACTCAATATGTCTCTAAATAAACCTTCAAAAAAAATCACTGCACAATAGTTTGCGTCAATTTTGCGATGTATACCATCACACTCGAACATGGACTCTCGAAAGATCGCTGCACGCTTTTGGAACCTGACTGAGACACTTCACATGCTTTTCTGGGAAACAGATCCGGAAACAGAATCAGCTGCAATTTGTGATTTTACAGGACAAAAAGACGATTTTTGGAAGTCGAAATAAATATCTCCCATAACTCTAAACAGGACGCTCACCACCATTCAAGTTATAGCTGCTTGTTTGAAGACACTGGCAGAGACACAGAGAGATCCTACAGCTGCTGTGGTGATCATCAATCTTTTGAAATGGTGAGTGCACATAGTTTCATATTTGCTGCTGCTGGAGGCAGGGACGTTATTTCCCTCACTTTTCGAAACACACACTAGTGTCTAAGCACAGATAGGAATGTCAGAACAATTACCCAAACAGATTTCGAAGCAGTGTCCTACAGACAAGAAAAATGGCAGGAGTTATCGGTGTCCTACAGCTGCTGGTCTGGAGATGTTCTAAAGCCACATTGGTGGATGAGGGACAGCATCCACCAGGGATGGATAGTCTGATTGGACGTATCTTTGCACATTCGAACATAGAATACGTCACATTACTCTCAGACGTCACAGCACTTTCCGTCTATACCTTTCCCCATCTCGTTCGAACCAGTCTATAGAGGCTCCTATGCCCCGCACAAAGGATGTCTTGTGAATGGAGCATTCTGATTGGCTCACTGAGTTTACATGCCAAATTGCTGCTACACTGTCCACCATTTTCTGCAGACAGACAAATTACGAGACTTTCAGCGGAAAAACTGTTACGTAAAGATCGAAAAAAACCTACAACAGTCATACTGCACTGACAGTTAAACCCTGCAAAAGTGGCCTACAGATCACGAAATACAGAAACTATCGTCCCAGACACTTCCTTAATTAAACTGCTCTGCTATTGCCGATGATAGCTTGAATTTTTCTGCGTGTAAGCGATCCTCAACCAGGACGTATAACCACATAATATATCCATGTAGTAAACAAAATTCGTATTATGCATCATAAAAAATCTTCACTTCTGCACCGAGTGAGTTGGCGGAGAGGTTAGCACACTGGACTCGCATTTGGGAAGAAGGCAGTTCAACCTCACATCTGATCATCCTGATTTTGGTTTACCACGATTTCCCTAAATCGCTCCAGGTAAATGCCAGGATGGTTCCTTTGAAAGGGCATGCCCGACTTTCTTCCCCGTCTTTCCCTAATCTGTTAAGACTGATGACCTCACTGTTTGGTCTTCTTCCCCAAACAACCCAAGCTATCACTTCTGCATACTGCATATAGCTATCGACCGCCAGTATCTCGAACATATACTGTGAAGACAGACAGATTCCAAAAAGAAAAGATAAACGTAAGCACAGGCACAATATATATAGCCACATTACTAGATATTACCTACAAGTGTGGTCAGTCATGCACCGTGGCCAACGGTCACGAGTCAACTGCCCTCAGACACATCCTGGCCTGAAGCGTACAAAGAGCGCCTCTATGTACAGCGGTCACTCTCTGAACTGTCGTACAAATGCTGGTCTGGTCCCTCTCCCCCCTCCCCCCCAGGACACAAAGACTGTACTGTTTCTGGCCCCGACCTGCTTGTTTGCTTCCTTGCTGCCATACTTTCTACGCCCATCTCCGTATCCTGGGATTAGAAGAAAACATATATTTGCACAAGGTTTGCCAGAACATCGTACAATTTCCGCCATAGTCTTGATATCAAGCCCATAGCAGTATGCTACCGATCACTTGCATAGAATAATTCCGAAGATAAAGAGTGGAAATTATTTCTCTAGAAATCCGAAGCTTTAGCGAAGTGCAGCAAGGTGCACCATGCCGCAAACCACTGAGTCACTAGAAACTTATCACGTCTGTGTTGATCTTTATGCGAAAACTCGTTAAAATAGAGTAATCTGATAGCTCGACTCGTGTTTTCTTAAAGAATACCGATGTCAATGAGGTAACAGATTCCAGATCATCCTTCCACTTTTACAGTGTCAACTATGGTGCATCTCATGTCTAGAGAACCTGCAAACATCTTTTCCATCTCTCTTTCTCTATCTACATACACAAGACAGACTCCAAAATCGATGTTACCTTAACCAAATAAAGGTGGGAAATGTGTAGGAGCAGTCAAAAAGACTATTTATATGGGAGGGAATATTGTTCAGTACAAACACACAGCCACATTGTATCTTCTCAAAATTCCATGGAAAGCATACGCGATTATGAAGGCTACCCAACACATACTGAGTATTAGCTCGCTATTACCCTCCAAGAGGGCGACAGGTTAGCTCCATTCTTGAACTCCAGGCCATCCAGTTCGAACGGCTACTACCATAAGACAGAAATGTCTATCATTCCAGGCAGATTCTACCGCTGCCACATGCGCTACCACACTCCAGAGTCGTCCTAGAAAACCAGCCACATATGTTTTATCACTGTACTAATAATTACATATTATGATTGCAGCCTCAATCTGATGACAATCGACAATGAGCAAAGAAGGGGAAATATCCCCTCCTGACGACTGTGGCTCAGGAAGTATAAATATCTATATCCTTCTTGTGACTGGATATAATTTTCCATGTAAAAAATCTTTTATCTCCTTTATGACTGTCGCAATTTTCCACATCAATTCCACACCTTCCTTATTGCAGGACACAGCCATTTCTTTTTGGACATGTCGGAACACTGACCACAGTACACATACTTTATAAGCCTGCTGATCACGACAAATGTGTCCCTATCTCCTACTAAGTAAAATATTTTTGCAATAACTGAGGGCTTGTGATACTAAATAACATCGAGCGAAAATTTGAGATGGAAGGATAGGCCTCATACGTTTTTCTTGCGAGTGGTGCCAGTGTGCCTTAGGAACAGGTGCGTTATCGTTTTAGAAGGACTAGCTATTAAGAAAACAAGATTGGAATGGCTATGTTACTGTCTCAAGTGGTCTTGGTCTTACCGGCGCGCACAAGTATCGCTAATGGTATCCATGTTAAATGCTATAGAAGCTTTATAAATAAAGGTATGGTATTACTTATGAATGAAATGGTATTCCACACATATACTATGACATTGAGTATAGATGGTGGTCGCTTGTGTGTATGTTGACAGACTGAAAGCGTGGGATGCACATCGGCGGGGGTGTTAGCGCGCAATAAAACCACATAGTTTAGAAAGTGATAGGGATAAGGAACATGGTACGATGCCGCTAGCTGCAACTCCATCATGCTGCAGCTAGGTATTTCTACAACGGTTGAAACACATTCTGTGTAGATGTCATGTTATAGATTCTGTGATATATCCACTGGGTGATGGGCGAGGGAGGATAATGGTTGATTGAGAATTATCAAATACAGTAGCTGGTGTGCTATGTGACAAATCATTTTAAAAAATGCTCTGGTAGAATGCAGTCTTAACAAATGTACAAAACCCTAATAGCAATACATAGATTTTTCGAATCTACTGCGTTACCCTTTTTGGTAGAAAATCTGTCTGTGATTTGGAATCAAGTCTTTCCATTCAACCACTTACCAGTACTGGATCCTATGAAGATGATTAGAGCCTCCAGTGAAACATACTCGTGGCTCTCTCATATGTCGAAATGAGTCAGCTTTTTTGAATCTATCTGCTGCAGTAAAATTCCTATGTAGTTTTCTAGACAGCCCGTATGCATCTTTTAACTGTTCCTCACTCTCTGCCTCACCCAGCCCCCAGCTTTGTGGGTGTGATAGTTCCAATTTAAGACGGAACTGAGCAGAAGTCGGAGAGTCCTATATCTATGACCTTCTGCAACCTGTGTAGAAACTGGGTGAGCTGAGTTAATGCGACAGGAACACCTTTCGGTGGAAATGGGAACATGTTGTTGAAAACCCTGCCAACAGTTTACATGTCCAAGACTAACGCAAAATGAAGCTATGTCCTACAACAGGAGGTAGTAGTAGAAAAAGACTGAAAGTTGGACATAGCACAGTGGAAATTATGATACTGGTCCCACAACTCACACACAGGATGATTTGTGTAAAACACTGTCACAACATAAGGAAACTGGAAGAGTTTCGCTGTGTTATGAAGCGTTTCCAAACAGCTGTCTAAAGGTGATTGTCCACCTCTACCTGCCGAGGGGGAGGTTGCCATGAGAAAAAGATTGAATAATCAAAGAAAGGATAACGTTCTATGAGTCGGGGTGTCGAATGTCAAAAGCTTGAATGTGGTAGGGAAACTAGAAAATCTGAAAACGGAAATTGAAAGACTTAATCTAGATAAAGTAGGGGTCAGTGAAGAGAAGTGGATAGAATACAAGGATTTCTGGTCAGATGAGTATATGGTAATATCAGTCAGTGAAGAGAAGTGGATAGAATACAAGGATTTCTGGTCAGATGAGTATATGGTAATATCAACAGCAGCAGAAATAGGTAGGATTCGTTATTAATAGGAAGGTAGGGCAGAGAATGTGTTTCTGTGAACAGTTCGGTCACAGGGTGGTTCTTATCAGAATTGACAGCAAACCAACGCCAACAATGATAGTTCAGGTATACAAGACGACACTGCAAGCTGAAGATGAAGAGATAGAGAAAGTGTATGACGAAATTGAAAGGATGAAAATCTAATAGTCTCGGGGGACTGGAATGCAGTTGTAGGGGAAGGAGTAGAAGAAAAGGTTACAGAAGAATACGGGTTTGGTGCAAGGAATGAGAGAGGAGAAAGACTAATTGAGTTCTGTAACAAGTTTCTGCAAGTAATAGCGAATACCCTGCTCAACAAACACAAGAGGAGGAGGTATACTTGGAAAATGCCAGGTGATATTGGAAGATTTCAGTTATATTAGATCATGGTCAGACAGAGATTCCGAAATCAGATACTGGATTGTAAGGCGTACCCAGGAGCAGATATAGACTTAGACCACAATATAGTAGTTATGGAGAGTAGGCTGAAGTTTAAGACATTAGTCACAAAGAATCAATACGCAAAGAAGTGAGATACGGAAGTACTAAGGAATGACGAGATACGCCTGAAGTTCTCTAAGGCTATAGAGACAGCAATAAGGAATAGCGCAGTAGGCAGTACAGTTGAAGAGGAATGGACATCTCTAAAAAGGGCCATCACAGAAGTGGGGAAGGAAAACATAGGTACAAAGAAGGTACCTGCGAAGAAACCATGGGTAACAGAAGAAATACTTCAGTTGATTGATGAAAGGAGGAAGTACAAAAATGTTCCGGGAAACTGAGGAATAGAGAAACACAAGTCGCTGAGGAAAGAAATACATAGGAAGCGCAGGGTAGCTAAGATGAAATGGCTGCAGAAAAAATGTGAGCCATCGGAAAAGAAATGATTGTCGGAAGGACAAACTCAGCACAGGAAAGACAAAACAACCTTCGGTGACATTATAAGCAAGGGTGGTAACATTAAGAGTGCAACGGGAATTCCACTATTAAATGCAGAGGAGAGAATACATTGAAAGCCTCTATGAGCGGGAAGATTTGTCTGATGTGATACATCTACTTCAACATCTACGTGGTTACTCTGCTATTCACAAGTAAGTGCCTGGCAGATGGTTCAATGAACCACCTTCAAGCTGTCTGTCTACCATTCCATTGTCGAACGGCGAGGGGGAAAGACGAGCACATAATTCTTCTGACCGAGTCCTGATTTCTCTTATTTTATCATGATGATCGTTTCTCATTACCTAGGTTGGTTCCAACAGAATAACGCAAAACGAGCCGCCCTTCTTTGAAATTTTTTAATGTCAACCGAGAGTCCTGCCTGATGCGGATCCCACACTGCACAGAAATACTCCACAATATGGCAGACAAGTGTAGTGTAAGCAGTCTCTTTAGTAAATTCTGTTGCACCTTCTAAGTGTTCTGCAAACGAATCACAGTTTTGATTTGCTCTACCCACAACATTATCAATGTGATCGTTCTAATATAGGTTATTTGTAATTGTAATCCTTAAGTATTTAGTTGAATTTACAGCCTTCATATTTATGTGACTTACTACGTAACCGAAATGTTGCAGATTCCTTTTCAGCATCATCTGCAAATAATCTAAGAGGGCTACTCAGATTGTCTCCTATCTCGTTAATATAGATCAGTAACAACAGAGGGCTTTTAACACTTCCTTAGCGAATGCCGGACATTACTTCTGTTTTACTCGATGACTTTCCGTCTATTACTACGAATTGTCACCTTTTTGACAGGAAATCATGAGTCCAGTCGCACAACTGAGGCGATATTCCATAGGCACGCAGTTCGTTTAGATGACGCTTTTGAGGAACGGTGTGGAAAGCTTTCTGGAAATCTAAAAATACGTAATCAATTGGACAGCCTCTGTCGATAGCACTCATTACTTCATGAATATAAAGAGCTAGTTGTGTTTCACAAGATCTATGTTACTGAATCCGTGCTATGTGCCAATAAATCATTTTCATCGAGATAATTCATAATGTTCGAACACAGTATATGTTCCAAAACCCTACTGCAAATCGATGTTATGGATATGGGTGTGTAATTCAGCCGATTACTCCTACGTGCCTTTCTGGGTATTGGTGTGACTTGAGCAATTTTCTAGTCTTTAGGTACGGAACTTTCTGTGTGCGAGCGGCTGTATATAATTGCTAAATATGGAGCTATTGCATCTGCATACTCTGAAAGGAACCTGAGTGGTATACGATCTGGACCTGAGGCCTTGCGTTTATTAAGTAATTTAAGCTACTTTGCTACACCGAGGATATCTACTTCCATGTTGCTCATCTTCGCAGTCGTTCTTGATTGGAATTTAGTAATATTTACTTCGTCTTCTTTGGCGAAGGTCTTTCGGAAAACCGTGTTTAATACCTCTGCTTTAGTGGCACTATCAGTGACGTCACCGTGCACTATCAGTGACGTCACCGTGGTTATCGTTCTGTGAAGGTATCGATTGGGTCTTGCCACTGGTGTGCTTTATATATGACCAGAATCTCTTTGGGTTTTGTGCCAGATTCCGAGTCAGAGGTTCGTTATGGAAATTATTAAAAGCTTCTCGCATTGAAGCACGGGCTATACTTCTAACTTCTGCAAAACTTTGCCAGTCTTGAGTATTTTGCTTTCTTTTAAATTTGGCATGCTTTTTTCGTTGCTTCTGCAACAGCGATCTGACCCGTTTTGTGCACCGTGAGGGATCGGTACCATAACTGATTAAATTATGAGGTATGTATCTCTCAACTGCCGTCTATACTATCTCTTTGAAACCATTCCATAGCTTTCCTAAGCTTATGTGATCAGACAGGAAGGAGTGTAATGAGTCTCTTAAAAAGGCGTTAAGAGTATTTTTTTCAGTTTTTTTTAAATAGTTGTACTTTTCTTTTCTTTTTGATGGTTGTTGGTGTTAACGGTATTCAGCTTAGCAGCAACTGCCTTGTGGTCGCTAATCCCTGTATTCGTCATGATGCTCCCTATTTGAGCAGGATTATTTGTTGCTAAGAGGTCAAGTATGCTTTCGCAACCATTTACTTTTAGAGTGGGCTTATGAACTAATTGTTGAAAATAATTTTCTGAGAAAGCATTCAGTACAATTTCGGATGACGTTTTATGTCTGTCGTCGGTTTTAAACGTATAATTTTTCCAGTATATCGAGGTTAGGCTGAAGTCACCACCGACTATAATTGTATGTGTGGGGTACCAGATGTAATAACTGCAGAAGTAGTTAGTGTTCAATGACAAAGGGTACTCCGGGGTTGGGGGAATGGGAAGGAGGAAGGCCGTCGGTATCTCCAACGTGACAGGAAGTTTGTGGCTGCTCCTGCAGCTACCAAGGGGCCGTACCGTAGGCCGGCGCGTGGCCTCTGGGGACAGGGAGTGCACGCACCACAGTGAACGTGTTGCCTCTTAGAAAAACGACTGGATTTTTATTGAATGATCTACAGTTACCGCACATAACGTTTATCAGCTTGAGCTGTGAAGTGTAACTTAGTCCCATCCTGATGCATACTCGTTTCTTCATGAAGTGTATTTGTCTTTGCCAGAAATCTTTGCTATCGACACAGTACTCAGATGTATGGTTATTGTCAAAACACTGGTTGAACTCCTCCTTTTCCACTACAGAAATTCCATATACTGAACGCAGTTAAGAATCACGCCCATCATCTTGGGCAGGTCAGCACAGACTGAGTACTTTTCGCATCATTTTTTTCCCAGACCGCCATCTTGGATTTCGTCATGGGAGGGGTGAGGGGCCCACTGGTTTCGGTGTTGTGACCTAGGTCAGTTGGATTGTGAACCTCATGGTGAACATACCGGATGTAACTACTTTCAATGACAACTCATACTGCTTAAGAAAACAATACATATTTACGTCCATACTCTCTGGCTGCCCAGCACAGATTGAGTCCTTTTCCTGCCAATTTCCAGATGAGTGAGGGATGGAGAGCAACACACACAAAATGATGTCTATCCTATCTGGCAGCCCGGCACACACTGAGTCCTTTTCCCACTTTTCAGGTGGGGGAGCGGAGAGGAGGGTAAGAGGGTAGGTGTCAGAGTAGGAGAGTGGGGTTAGGTTAATGGAGGTAGCCCAATTGACGTATTTTACCACCAAAATTTGAACTTCCCACCATGACATCACTGTGTTGTTGCCACACATTTGGCCACCGTTTTGGATCCGCCGTCATGAATAAATTTGGCAAGAATGCAACTGGCACTGGCTTTCTTTCACTACTAACGTGTATTTCATCTCCCGATTTTGGTCACAGTGGACCACAATCAATGATAAAAGACCTATAGAACCAGTTACAATACAGTAGCATGCATATCTTACTAAGTATACAGTTGCGTATGCTTCAAATGTGAGTTAGACATGAAATACGTAACAGTTAATGTAGGTCACAACATTAAATCGTTCAAATGGCTCTGAGCACTATGCGACTTAACTTCTGACGTCATCAGCCGCCTATAACTTAGAACTAATTAAACCTAACTAACCTAAGGGCATCACACGCATCCATGCCCGAGGCAGGATTCGAACCTGCGACCGTAGCTGTCGCTCGGCTCCAGGCTGCAGTGCCTAGAACCGCACGGCCACTCCAGCCGGCCACAACATTAAAACCACACATATATTCACATGGTCTCAACAGGACTACTCAAATCAGAGGTTGAGTTCACACTGAGGCCGTTATTCACAGTTACAATACAGTTAACTGTAGATTGATGTGATGTATACTAAAACTGTGTTGTAACTGTAAACAACCTTTGACATGAATAGTCCAGATGGGAGTATGTGCATAGACGTGGTTTTCATGTTTTAACTTACATGTGCTGTATTGTATGTCTGTCTCACATTTAAGGCTTATACAATTGTACGTTTAATAAGCCGGACCTGTTACCTTACTGTAACTGGTTCTATGAGTCTTTTAGCACTGAAGAGGGCCGCACAGTGTCCAAATCTGGAAATGCAACAAAGATCATTTGCGACTGACTGTTGTATCCTCTACCCCTTGATTTTACTGGATAGTCATATTTAAGCTACCTCGTAGTGACGTTAGATTTGTGAGTCACTGCTGCTAAATCTCAGTCGCATTTATTTTCGTTATTGCTACTACTTTTACTTGGTGTAATTTGCTATTCATGTTCCTTGAAATTTTCTATAACATTTACAATTACAAATCTTGAGATGTCTGCACAATCAGGACACCTTTTACCATATAATCCCATTGTTGTTCTAACAGACATGTCCACTTTTTTGACTATCGAATACGTTCTGTAATTCTGAATAGCTCTATGAACAAGTGGTCTGATGGCTACAACAGCAGAGCACAGACTGACTGGTTTCAACCACACCAATAGTTGATGAAAATGTCACTTCCATTTGACAATTGTATTCTGTGCAGCTGCATTACACATTTCAGGGACTACAGTCTTGTAACATGGTTTCTATTTTGTGAAACCTTTATGACCAAGACGATGAATTTCAACTCAGATATAAATTTTTACTTACTCAAAGAAGCCACAAAGCAGTTACTCTGACAACAATATGAGTACTGATTAGTTACAAATACACTGGAAGTGTGTAACCTACCCCTCACTTATCGACCTTAATGACAGTGAAAAATGAAACCGCGTGTACCTAATGGGAATTTTGGAAAAGCAATCGTCACCGAAGTTAACCTGTCGGTAAAGAGGGAGGAAAGGGTTACATCTAAATGAAAGGAAAAATGCAAATGAAACTGGTGGAAATTAATTTTGAAAAGGGGTAAGGTTAATAAAGAAAGTAAATGTGCGGCCGTTACGTTAACAATTAACTAGCGGTAATTAGATATTTGAGATTTGGGGGAAATCACGGTCGCCAGTCCTAAGGACAATTACTACAGTAACTGAAAAAGAAAGGTTATTACACATATAATTAACACTAGAAGCGTGGCAACTGAAGGTTGACACGTGTAGTGTGAAAACTGAAAGTTTGTCAGAAGTAATAAATTTCGCTACACTCTGACTTAATTTAGCAAAAGAATTAATAAAACCGGAAAATCGAAAGTTAATTTAGTGTCTGAAGTTAATAGTGAGCTTTCTTTCTGAAGCACATCGAAATCCAGCAAAATACGGTTAGTCTTGGACTACCTCAACAATCATTTCAAAAGCAACTTGACTCTACGCAATTTAGAAACAAGAGATTTTACTTTGAACTTGAATTAAATGATTCTGAACTATTAACAATAGTAAAATTTAGTACGTACCAAGCTGAGCTGCAGTCACAGGTAAGCTAAAATATGCTAACAAAACTCGCACTCTAAATTTGTGCTCGTGTAACCTAAATATTGTAGCCAGCTACTGAACTTTGAAATTAGAGCAGTGAAATCGAATGATGCTGGCGTTTCAATTTCAACGACCCTCGGGCTCATTTCGGAAAAGGAAGGGACCCTGCTTGGCAATGCAATTGGGGCAATGAGCAACAAAGGTTCACGCTAAGTTGCTGTAATTTTGCGAGGCAAATGGAACAATTTGAAAAGCTGAGGTCTGCCATACAGTTCTGAAACTTTACGTGCTTTTAGTCTTCCTTGTTGGTTGATTGAAGGTTTGAAGCCGTCGATCGAGGAGGTGGCGACAGTCACTCATTGTCGGCCGTCGCTGTTGCAGAAGCTGGATGTTGGCGCGCCTTCTTCTCGACACGGTCACCAGGCGAAACGGGCTCTTGATGTGCGCCAGCTAAAGCTTCCCGTCCGCGACACCATGTCAGAAACTATCATCGCGAGTCGAGCGCAATTACATGCTGCCAAACCCCGAAAGCGCGGCAACTCGCGGGAGCGTCACACAACACACCTGCTCCACTCGCTACTCCAGCCAGACTCCGACTGTTCTGCCCGCGCTTCACGCGGCAGAGTTAACACTACCAAAGATCCTACACACTTTGAGTCTTCACACGACCTATCGATGTAATCGTTCGATAGCAGTTTTCCCTAGGCAAGACCCAGCGTAAAAATACAAATAATATTTACGAAACAAACCAATTATACATCGACATAAATGCATTAATATATATATACAAACAGTAAAGCAATTACAATATATAAAGAGACAGAAATGTCATATCTTCAGGTAACAAAAATAAGGAAAACAAATTATAGTACAATAGATGGAAATAGGAGGATATGCATTTCCGGCGTTACACGTGCCCCACATTGTCTGAGGATGTTCGTGTAACGTAAACAGACTCAGAAAATGTCCAAAAAAAAGAAACAGCGGAAATGCATATGCTCAAAACATCAACAAAATTTAGCATTCGTCTAATTAATCATAAATCAATTTTTAGACCATAATAACTGAGTGGAGACACTCCTAATCTAATTCCACTCTGTCATCTTGCACAAAATAAAACAGGTTGACAACATATTAAAATTCATAGAAGATATAGAAAATGGTTTAGCTATTCCAAAATCGTCAAAATCCGTAACACTATCATGAAATGGAATACTATTTACAAAATTAATCAGAGTACATGGTCATAAAAACAGGTAGATCAAAATACGCAAATTAATAATTAATTACATAGAATACACATTTTTACATAACCCTTTCATAATTAATATTCTCGTCATGGGAGTCCATTAAACGCTAAACAAGAAAATAACACACATCAGATCGAAAAAAACATAAATATTGACAGTAGAATTCTTTCAGCTGTCCAGGAAGAAAAACAATTCCGCCTTCCGTACTCGCAAGTACAAAGAATGCCGACAGCGGCACAAGAGCCAACAGCGGCATAAGAGCCGACAGCGGCTCGCCTCGCCAGTATTGTTGCGCCCGCGTGTGCGGCACGCTTTATCTCACTCGCCCTTGTGACGGCGTTTCCAGAACGTCCGTTTCACTGAATTCTTTAGGAAAAACTCACTCCCGAGTAATCTCAAGGAGTCCCTTAATACTATCACAGTGGATAACTCAACACTGTCCATCATCACACGCATGTACTAGCCTGAAACTTAGCGTCTAAGTACATCGGCGATGACTAGTAAATCACATATTTATGGAATCTTACAGCTATTTACAAAATCATATTTACATTCCTTAATCTACTGCGACTCAGCTGAAAACTTAAACTAGCAGCTTGGATTTTTAAATTGATTAATATTCAGTAACTTTTAAATCATTTAATCAACATAAATTACTTATTAATTACAACTTCTTTAATGACCTCTAGGTCAGGCAAAAGCATCGCCACATGGCACATCCTTAAATCTTACACTCTATATCTACATACTGTACAAATTACCCTATCTGTGGTACTAATCAATCCTTGGTTGGTACAATTTCAGGTCCACAATGGTCCAATATAAACAAACTTAAATTTAGAGATTTCATTGTCTATCTCGCTCGATTTCTCATGAGCTTTTACAAGTACTAAGTCTCCGATTGCAAACTTAGCAAAACGCACTTTAGCGTCATTACGACGTATGCGAGCATCGGCTTTTAGCTTCATTACTTCTCGCAAACGATCGTTTTTCACACCAATACTAATGTCAATCCGTGGAGGGAATTTGATTATCTCTTCCAATTCACTTTCTACACTTTTGTCAATGCCGAACTTCCTCACATTACGGCAGTTCAAACTCATTCCTACGTCAATGTCATCCGGCCAGTTAACAATGTGTATAGGCTGGTATTGCCTATGCACACCGTCTCCTGCCTCGTCAAAACTAACTATCATTGTTTTATCTAGTGACATACATTTCAAAGTTTTGCTTTCGCAGTTAATCACTGCACGGTACTTTAATAGCCAATCTAACCCTATAATTACTTCCGTAGTTAAGTCTGGCACGACGACAAACTCTTGTTCAAATCGTGCCCCACATATCTCGAAGTTGACAAAAGTCTGTTTTGTGACCGGTTTACTGGCCTTCCCAGTAGCACTGATAATTTTCACTCCTGTTACTGGCATAACAACGATGCCAGGTCTGTCTTTCAGTAACTCAAATATTTTCCCAGATACAGCACTCAATTCTGCACCGGTGTCAATCAACACGTTTAGTTGTAGGTCGTGCATATTAACAGACACTACTATCTGTCTACACTTGTCCTCGACTGTTTCTTTATTTTCCCACAGTAAATCCTTGTCTATATCCAGGTCATTCCAGAATAAACCATCCGGCTTTGATCCTAAATCCGGTTTATCTGGCGGCTTTTTCAGCCTCTGTTCATATACAGTTTTAATTTCAACACGTTTGTTCTGAGGCTTAGTCTGTAGCTTCGCCTCCAATACCGAACCCTTTTCCTGTAACTCGTCAACTAGTGAGTGTTGCTTTGCTATCAATTCACTAATTGTCACCTTCGTTGATTCCTCTTTGGCCAGATCGATCTCATCTGCCAATCTACCTGGAGGAATGTGCCCAGTAGTATCTGCTATTACTTCCTCTGGATCTGCGCAACCCACACTGCTACCGTCTGACCGCATAACGTCAGCTCTAACCTCATACACGCTGTAATCTACGTGCTTTTCTACCACTCGTGTCCGGCTATCACTAAAATTTTCGTAATCTTTCTCCTTAATACTCTCGCAACGTTTAAACTGGATGTTCGCGTCGGATGGGTCGGCTACTTCTACCACTACAACTTTCGGTAAAGTCTGCCGGTTAGGGCCAGAACTTTCCGTTACTACTTCAACATTCAACTCCTGCGGGACGAAACACGACGCATCTTGCTCGTGCTCCCCCTTAACATCAACTATTTCTAGCAAAGTCTGCCGGTCAGGGCCAGAACTTTCCATCACTTCACAATCACTATCTTCCTGCGGGACGAGACGCGGCAAATCCTGCCCGCGCTCCCCATAAACACTTCTCCCGTACAGGCCCCTATAATCTCTTAGTTCGTCGTATAAGCGACCGAACTGCCTTAACCAGACCTCATCCCTCTCTGCATCCCCTCGCTCGATGACGGACGTTTTATCCGACATCTGATCTTCTTTCAACACTTGCGAATCATTCTTAAACTCAATCTCCAGTTCCGCTGTGGGTATTACAGCTGCCACTTTATAGTCTATTTCCGGAACACTACTTAAATTGTTCTCACTGACAGTGTACGTATTTTCTACTCCCGTGTCTACAGCTGATCTACTAGTTGTGGGCGCACTCCTTTCTCCTAATACTGGCACACTCTCCCGCCGTTGATTATTCCATACGGAATTTTCATAACGACGACACCTGGGTTTTCTACTGTTATTGGGCCGCCAAAATTTCTCCACGCCCGGTCGGCCCCTCACCGGCGCGGCTAATGGTTTCCCTGTCTCGTCCCAGCAGATACGCTCCTCGGATGCTGCTGAGGCGGCTGATCACACCCTCTGGCGTTATTACTATTCTGTGAAGCCCGTATCACGTTAGTATGATACTGGTTTCCGTCATTCCTGTTATTATTTGCATTGTACCGATTGTTATTACGGTCCGAACCATTATTGTTGTTGCTACCATGGTTGCGGTATGCATTATTCCCATGGTTATCGTTGTTGTGGTTGCTGTGGTACCCGTTGTTGTTACCACGGCCTCTACCACTGTCGCGGTTATTGCGCCAATTGTCCTCGTCCTCAACTCTTTCCAGGAAATCATTGATTGTCCTGTAATTGCTTCCTACGTAGCGTTTTGTATCATCTGGAAGCTTCTTGTAGAGTTCCCAGACTATTTCGGATTCCGTGCGGCGATCACGCAAATATTCCAACTTGCGGATCCAGCCCTCACAAAACTCCTTCATCGAAACGCGCGAATTCGCATCGAAAGGCCTCGATACGACAAATTCGCGCCAGACACCTTGCTGTTTCTGCTCTGACCAGTATTCAGCCAGAAACAAATTTTTAAACTCGTCAAAAGTCAGGTTCGTAATGTTGAGGTTTAAGCCCCAACGCTTGGCATCACCAGCCAACACGTCAATAACCGCATTAATTTTTCTCTCATTAGTCCATGATCTGGGTAAAACTCTTTCACAATTTTTAATGAAATCCGTCGGGTGTATACCGCCTTCTTCCAAGGGGTCGAACCGCTCCTCTTTCGTCAACAACTCCGAACTATGTGCACAGATTGGCACATAGCTCTGTTTTTCGTCAAGTTTCCTTTCTAATTCCGACACCCTCGTAATCACTTGGCAAGTGGTTGTCGCAAGCGTTTCTACTTCCTTTTTTTTCTCTTCGCAGGTATTAGCCTGCTTCGTCACTTTAGCATCAACCTCGGACACTAAAGCCTTTAAAGTTTCCACCTTCTTTTGATCCTCTTTTTTCACTAATTGAATTTGTTCCGTCACCTTTTTCTCGATGATCGGAGCAACTGATTCTCCTACACTTTTCTCGATTCTGCTAATTTCGGAATAAAAACGAGAATTTATGCTCGCAATTTCCGCCTGAACGCCTATCATTTCCTGTTTAAGATTACCGATTTCGGTATTAATTACAACAATATCTTCTTTGATTTTATCAACTTTTGTGTTAACAACTCCAACATTGTTGTTAACAACGTTAATAGCTTTTTTCTGATTGTCTAGCATCCGTTCAAATTTTTCAGACTGAGCTTCTTGCTTGGCAGCCCGAGCTTCTTGCTTGGCAGCCTGATCTTCTTGCTTGACCGATTGACTCTTGATTTCGTTAATCAAAACGTTCAATAAATCAGTTAAATTCCCGGAAACTACCGGTTTTACTTCCGTAGCGGCTTCCTCTTTAATTGTCCCCCCGTATTCGTCAGCAAGGGATTCAGATTTGATTTTCACTTCTGATTCCGAAACATTTTCTAAAGTTTGGAATTCCATTTTTGCTCTTTGTTGCGTTTCGGCGGTCGCGTCTTCCATGCTAGCCGCCTGCCCCTGAACAATGGGTACCGCGGTGCGCGTTTCCCACTATTCGACCGATTGTTCCGTATCCAAGTCTACCAAATTTTGGCAATTGTTGCCTTCACTCATTTTAATATTTTTCAATATAAATGCCAATTCTCAAATCTAATTAGGATTCCTCACACTAATATTCTCGCCGACGTATCGACCATTTCGTAACCAGTACTTTGTTACGAGATTTGCACAATGCAAAATTCGTGTCCAGAACAACCTCAAATCTGAAGATTGTCCTGTCACCAGGTCGCCACGTGTAACCTCCCCCTCACTTATCGACCTTAATGACAGTGAAAAATGAAACCGCGTGTACCTAATGGGAATTTTGGAAAAGCAATCGTCACCGAAGTTAACCTGTCGGTAAAGAGGGAGGAAAGGGTTACATCTAAATGAAAGGAAAAATGCAAATGAAACTGGTGGAAATTAATTTTGAAAAGGGGTAAGGTTAATAAAGAAAGTAAATGTGCGGCCGTTACGTTAACAATTAACTAGCGGTAATTAGATATTTGAGATTTGGGGGAAATCACGGTCGCCAGTCCTAAGGACAATTACTACAGTAACTGAAAAAGAAAGGTTATTACACATATAATTAACACTAGAAGCGTGGCAACTGAAGGTTGACACGTGTAGTGTGAAAACTGAAAGTTTGTCAGAAGTAATAAATTTCGCTACACTCTGACTTAATTTAGCAAAAGAATTAATAAAACCGGAAAATCGAAAGTTAATTTAGTGACTGAAGTTAATAGTGAGCTTTCTTTCTGAAGCACATCGAAATCCAGCAAAATACGGTTAGTCTTGGACTACCTCAACAATCATTTCAAAAGCAACTTGACTCTACGCAATTTAGAAACAAGAGATTTTACTTTGAACTTGAATTAAATGATTCTGAACTATTAACAATAGTAAAATTTAGTACGTACCAAGCTGAGCTGCAGTCACAGGTAAGCTAAAATATGCTAACAAAACTCGCACTCTAAATTTGTGCTCGTGTAACCTAAATATTGTAGCCAGCTACTGAACTTTGAAATTAGAGCAGTGAAATCGAATGATGCTGGCGTTTGAATTTCAACGACCCTCGGGCTCATTTCGGAAAAGGAAGGGACCCTGCTTGGCAATGCAATTGGGACAATGAGCAACAAAGGTTCATGCTAAGTTGCTGTAATTTTGCGAGGCAAATGGAACAATTTGAAAAGCTGAGGTCTGCCATACAGTTCTGAAACTTTACGTGCTTTTAGTCTTCCTTGTTGGTTGATTGAAGGTTTGAAGCCGTCGATCGAGGAGGTGGCGACAGTCACTCATTGTCGGCCGTCGCTGTTGCAGAAGCTGGATGTTGGCGCGCCTTCTTCTCGACACGGTCACCAGGCGAAACGGGCTCTTGATGTGCGCCAGCTAAAGCTTCCCGTCCGCGACACCATGTCAGAAACTATCATCGCGAGTCGAGCGCAATTACATGCTGCCAAACCCCGAAAGCGCGGCAACTCGCGGGAGCGTCACACAACACACCTGCTCCACTCGCTACTCCAGCCAGACTCCGACTGTTCTGCCCGCGCTTCACGCGGCAGAGTTAACACTACCAAAGATCCTACACACTTTGAGTCTTCACACGACCTATCGATGTAATCGTTCGATAGCAGTTTTCCCTAGGCAAGACCCAGCGTAAAAATACAAATAATATTTACGAAACAAACCAATTATACATCGACATAAATGCATAAATATATATACAAACAGTAAAGCAATTACAATATATAAAGAGACAGAAATGTCATATCTTCAGGTAACAAAAATAAGGAAAACAAATTATAGTACAATAGATGGAAATAGGAGGATATGCATTTCCGGCGTTACAAGTGCTCTTTGAGTTTAAGACGTCGTCACTTGTGCATGAGCCCTACCCTTTTTTTGCCATGACCAATGCGACTTGTTTTGCAGATTCCGAAAACACCTCGTAGCGTAAGTAATGAAATCATTCTCATAAAGGCTGTTTGCTTACTGAGCGTCGCCGAAACAGCAGTACTGACAACAACTACGAAAAAAAAAGAAGTCAGGTAAGGCTCGACTTGTGTGACAGTGATCTCACAGAGTTTCATATCTGCCTACTGTTAATTAACTTGTACGTCGAAGAAGTTATGAGATTGTGCCATGTGTCATATTCAGGTAAAATGTTTTAGTTTTAGATTCTCTAGTCAGTCAGACTTTGAACTTGTCTTCGACTTAATACATTACTAGTCCACACTACCAGTTCACTGCGGAGCGCTATAACGCTCCTTATTCATCGATCTTCAAGCTAAACGAAGTTACGTAAAAGGAGTGGAGAAGGTATATTGTATCTCGTCGTATTCGCAATGAATGCATACGAACTACCCGTAATTGACGAAAGAATAAAAATCTGCGACATAGTCACAATATAAAAACATGAAGTAAAGAAGTTTTTAATTCAAGAATCACAAATCAGTTGTCGTCGCATTATCGATTTCCGACCATAGTGAACCGCTTATATTACCCTCTGGCTTACAAAAATTGAGACAATTTAAGGTTTATTCTGTTTTAATAATATTTGAAGGTGGCCATTATGAAAAGAAATCGATAGTTCGTGATCACTGAAAGGAATTAAAGAAAGTAGGCGTAAGAATCTAAAGCATTGCCAAATTAGTGAAGCGTACTTTGGGAATCGGGGTAATTACAAATTCCGTCCTCAGTTTAAGTTCAAATGGTTCAAATGGCTCTGAGCACTATGGGACTTAACTTCTGAGGTCATCAGTCCCCTAGAACTTAGAGCTACTTAAACCTAACTAACCTAAGGACATCACACACATCCATGCCCGATGCAGGATTCGAACCTGCGACCGTAGTGGTCGCGCGGCTCCAGACTGTAGCGCCTAGAACCACTCGGCCACCACGGCCGGCTCAGTTTAAGTCACGATGCTTTACTAATGTAAGAAACCATGCTATACACTGGTTTCTAATTTCTTTTGATAGCAGTCTTGGTTATCTGTAATCAAATGTAAAAATATTAAGTCAGACACTTTGTTCTATTGCCATTATGGTTAATGAATACTATTGGTTTCATTATTTATTTTTTGCCTGCATTTCACCATTGATTACTGAGCCCCTACAGATAAACACAGCTTTCAGAGGTTTAGAATAGTCATGTAGTCTCTGCACATCAAATGTACTAAGACCGTGAAAACTAATTATTCCTATCAAAGTCGCGTACACACACCATGTTATGAACTGACTCACTTCATCAACACAGAGTCTTTTACGTTGTCTAGCATGATAACCGTACTCATACATTCCAATTAAGAAGTATTTGTTGGAATTTATTAACGCTGTAAGCGTATTTATTCTTGTTTGTTGCGATGGCGTTTCCATGTGATTTAACGTGAGAGTCCTAGTAATCATTAATTAACATGAGTAAAAAGTTAAACATTATCTACACCGTTGTTTGCCTATTTTCACGGTTCTCTGTAACAGAGCATACGAGTGTTCTGCTCACCTATTTTTATATTTATGCGACCACGGTAAGTGTACTTGACGCTGAGTGTTTGCGGATACTGATCTAAAGCCTGAAACACGGCGATACATCGAGGACGGATGCATTTCGAGCTTTTTTCTCAGAAGGTGTCTCCTTCAAGGTAAAGTAATTGTTCTGAGGAATACTAAATTTGGGACCCAACTTTGAAGTTTTCCACATCAAAGGGACTCATGCAGCTTAATCGCAAAGACCAACGAAAAATTCAGGACAACAGTGAACTCTAAATATATCTTCCAATAATTCCTGCCTTGCTTAATTAAAAACTCGTAATTAATGTAGCGAAAGTGTTACGTTAAGCCACGCAGAAGAGGGCAGAAACTTACCTGCTTATCCGGTGTACAAGTTTTAATGAGAACGGTTTTAAAATTCGATCATGTCCCTTACACTAATAGCTAAATTTTTAATTTTTTTAACGAAGAGGCGTGAAGACAAGTGGCCTAGGCAACAACAACGCGAACACAGAAAGTATTCATAATAAAATGATATATCTCTGCGTAAAAAAAGGGAACACAGAAATTATTCATAATACAATGATTTATCTCTGTGTAAAACAATCTTATAAATCAAAAGGAAAAGAAAACACAGTGAAACACAGGATAATACATTTGTATTCACGTAAGTGGTTCAGTGCTTCTACGTAATTGGTCGTTTTTGACGTTAGAGCTAGTAAATGTTTGCTTTGTTATATACAAATAGGTGCTATAGATGATGCATCACTCAAAACTAAAATGCGATATAACAATGCTGAGACGTGCTGCTTACGCTTCTGGAAAAACTTTTGGTTCGATACGTGTTAAGGGGAGAGAAAGTAATACATGAAGAGGAAAATAGGTCTGCAAGTTTTTTTTTTTAATTTTCTGGATGTGTACTGCATATTGCAGTATCAGAGGCTCTGATTTTCCTCTTAATATTCTACGTAATTACGCATTTGCTTTACCTGTTATGACCTTAAGGTCTCACCGTAATTAGACATGGCAATTTCCACAGCTGGACGAATTTTCACGTATGGACGAAATGTTGCAATAGTTAACGGGAACGGTGACACTTATAAAGGTATTAGATTCACAACAGTACGGTAATATTAAGAGCGGTAGTTTTACTAGACACAACAGCACTGTTTACATACCTGAAGCCACAGCCTCATTTCAGGAATATCACATGCCACCCTGGAATGATTTACCAGTTTCCTGGCAGGAAAAAACATTTCCAAATAATGGGTGCTACCGTTTGGTTAGATACGAGTACAGACTAGAGTCCTTTAAGAATTGACAAAAAAATTGTGGCCTCTTCATAACAGTTTCAGCGGTTGTAGAAGATGAGATTGAATATCGATGACTGTTGTATGAAAAAGATATAGCGCCCCTATGTTAGGGTATCCGTTGACAGGTCTGGTAGTTAGTACAAAAACATAACAGCAAAAAATGAAGACCGATTCAATGAGGTGTACACTCTCTTACATAGCACTGTCAGTCAATCTCCTCTCAGTGCCTGTATCTCATTGAGCATATGTATAAGGCAGGAGGTTGGCAATAAATGCGGGAGCAGTTATAATCGACAACTAGCGAACGTTATAAGATCTGGAAAGAAAATGTGAGTCATAGACTGTACCATTCTAGATGTCATTATCCGCATGACATATGTGTGAAGCAGGTGTGAACGCCTGGATCAGGGTTCCTCTATCCATGTCATCCATTACAATAATATGAGACTGCATTTACGGTCACAAGGATAGCCCTATCTGGAAGTTGTCTACCCAGAGGTATTTACAAGCACTTGCTTCTTTAATTTCACGCACCCTACGTCCTCAGTTACTTGTTGGATATATTCCATTCTTCGGCTTCCTGGGTCGGTTTTACATTCTGGTACCAAGAGAATTATTCTTTGCTGTCTTAAGAAATGTGCTATCAAACTGTTCTTTCTTCTTGTCAGTATTGTTCATATGTTCCTTTCGTCGCCGGTTCTGAGGATAACCTCCTCATTGCTTACCATAAGAATCCTCCTAATTTTCAAAATTCTTTCTTAGCATCAAATCTCAAACGTTTTTCCATGTGTTTCTTTCTTCACCTGTTCTGAAGAAAACTTCATTGTCTATCATAGCAGACCTCCTAAGTTACAAATTTCTTCCGTAGCACCATACCGCAAACGCTTGGATTCTCTTCTGTTCCTGTTTTCTTACTGTCCATGATTCACAACAGTACAATTCTGTGCTCCAAACTTACATTCTAAGAAATTTCTCCCTCAAATTAACGCTTATGTCTGATGCTAGTAGATTTCTTTAGGCCAGGAATAACTTCTTTGCCTGTGCTAGTCTCTTTTTATGTCCTCCTTTCTTCGCCTGTCATGGGTTATTTTGCTTCGAAGGTAGAAGTTCTTAACATCGTATACTTCACGATCACCAATCTCGATTTTAAATTTCCCGCTGTTCTTATTTATCCTGTTTCCCACAACTTTTCTCTCTTTCCAGGTTACTGTCAATCCACATGGTGTACAAATTAGACGTTTAATTCCACTGAACCGATCCTGTAAATCTTCTTCCCTTTCGCTGAGAATAACAATGTCATCGGCTAATCGTAACATTGATATCTTTTCACCCTGAATTTTAATCCCTCTCTTATGGTAAGCTTATGTAGACAAATAATTTTGCAATAATGCTCTATGTGACACCAACCAAAACTTACCCTGGACTGTACCGTCACGTTGCGTTACGTTGTATGTATCGTTTCTAACTGTAGATGTGTCTATACGTAAATAGTTTTGCACGCTTTTGTCGTCGCTCCTAATATTCGACGAAAAATTTTTACAACGATAAAAAAATCCAAGATACGCTGATGTATAAATGGCAGATGGATAAAAGAAAATAAACTGTTTATTATTTGAAAAGTAATCTCCGTAACTGTTAATGTACTTATCCGACAGTGAGATAAGAAGATCAATGTCTTAATGGAAAAATGCTTGCAGTTTCCTATGGAACCACTATTCCACTTCGGCGTGTATCTATTCTTGCGAAGTAAATCGACGACCGAGAATGTCTTTCTTCAGGGTTGCAAAAATATAAAAGTCTCACTGGGAGAAATCGGGATCGAATGGAGGTTGTGTAACGGCTTCCAAGTGAAACTGCCGCAGCATAGTCGAAACAACCTTGATGACATGTGAGCCCACCCACTTCCTTCCCAGTGCGGTTTCTATATATTTGGAACAATGAAGAAAGACATTCGTTGATTAGCTTCAGAGTGAAGTTAAAATCTTCTGGGTTGTTAGGTTGGGTCACACTTCTCCTATACAATCGAGGTTTCGACCTCTCTATGAAACGATTCTGAAGAAGATTCCAGAAGATGGAACGAAACGTCGATCGATAGGAGAAATAAGTCGTAGCCTAACAACCCAGAAAATTTTACCTCCAACAAACGGTCTTGCCAATTGTCTCGTTTTCATTTGACTGTTCCTGCGATAATGCCATAAATGAAGAAGATGTATTTCAGACACAAAGTACAGTAACTGTAGAAGAATAAGATCCACGGTTGAAGACTTCATTGCGACGGAAAGATAATATATCAACCACCGGATAGGATGCACCGAAAATTTATGCCAGACCAAGACTGATACCTAGTTTACTGCTTTTCAAGAGCAGTTGCCTCAGAATTTTTTAATTTTTTATTAATGTGTTTAATGAAACTTTACTGTTTATTTAAGATATGTGACTCCATCCTCTCATCTACTACACGTTAATCCCATCAAAATTCTTCGTCATTAGCATTCCGGTATAGAAATCGTCAAGAAGTTTCCTCCTTCGAGAAAGTAGAATTCCTTTTGGCAATTGTTTGGTTAAATGAAGACGCACAGGGAACGACTTTTCTTCTTTTTAAAGCGGCTGGTGGAATTAATAAAGTACTTATAACTGACGTCATGATAATGGCAGTTCTAGGTGGAGGTATTTTGTTTTTCAAAAATCTTTATTTCACACATTGTAAAAGTAAATGAGATAGAACGTTCTTCTTTATGAACTTATCTCTTATATTACGATTTTTAATACTAGTGATGCAGTGTCTGAAGTGATCGGCTACACAACTTCCCAAGTGTAAAGCCGTAACTGTACTTATACATGGCACAGAATTTTGTGACATGGGACCTCTATTACATAGCGCTGGCTGTGGTAAGGACTTGAGACTACCGTCTGCTTGGTTTTTCAAGTGTTGGGTGCAGCTCCGTCACACTTGACGAGGGAGCGGAAGACGTTATCTATGTTGGTCTAGACTGAAACCAAGTTGTTTCTTGGTATTTGGTCGCTGTCGGTCTAGGGAATGGGTTTCTGGTCGCTGTTGTTCTAAGGAAAGGATTTTCTATGAGCGTCCGACAAATTGCTGCTATGAAGTGTCAGTTGCACGGTTTATCATACCCCTAAGTTGCTCTTAGTCTGATCCCTGCTGCTCTACAAGGAAGAAGAGCTCCCCACGAATGTATGTAAATTTAATGGAAACAGTGTTATGAAATAGAAAAACAATCTTAGCAAATAAAAATTATTAGGGGTGAACATTTAAGCATGAAAGTATGGGTACCACATCTCAAACAGATATATAAATGAAAGGACTCATCTAACTACTAAAGGAAACTAGCAGTCATTACAACAATAAGGTTTACTGTACGTATGTAGGCTCTCATGGCCGTTTTCACTGAAGTTAAAATCTTCTGCGTTATTAGACCGCGTCATATTTCCTCTAAAATGATCGACGTTTCTAGCCCTCTGCTGGCATCTTACTCGGACTCTTCCGGTGTCCACTTCTAGCTGTAGTGGACACCGGAAGATCCTGAGAAAGATCCCAGCAGAGGGGTTGAAAGCCGGCCTCTGTCGCCGACCGGTTCTAGGTGCTTCAGTCCGGAACCGAGCTGCTGCTGCGGTCGCAGGTTCGAATCCTGCCTCGGGCATGGATGTGTGTGATGTCCTTAGGTTAGTTAGGTTTAAGTAGTTCTAAGTCTGAGGGACTGATGACCTCAGATGTTGTCCCATAGTGCTTAGAGCCATTTGAAACAAAAAATAAATAAATGGGGGGGGGGGGAGGGGGGGGGTTGAAATGACGATCATTTTAGAGGAAATATGACGCTGCCTAATAACCCAGAAGATTTTAACTTCAATAAGATTTACTGCCATGAGACATAAAATCAAATATTTAACCACTGAATCAAGCTTATAAATATTCAATAAACGGACAAACCGTTGTAATTATGAACTATAGCCTTGGCAGAGATTGTTGGACACATGGAAACATTAAAGAGGATGTAGCCTGAGTGTAGCTAATGACAGCAAAAGTAGTTAGTAATTTGAAGGAAGATCCCCTCAAAAGACGTATGAGCATCAATACTTCACCAAAGCACACGATTATGATACTAGCTGGCTGTAACTGATACAATTGCGCAAAAGAACTTTGTTACGAGTTAACTAGCTTTGCATCCCCCTGACCTCAGTGACTGCATCGATGGTTCATGCTTAACAGTATTAAATGTTGCAAGTGTGGTTGATGGCTGCGATAACGGCAGCAAATTCTGAGTTCAGCACGGCCTCTGTACTCTATTCTAAGTCGGAGACACCCCCTCTCTGTGGCTACCTAAACCGAAGTGCTTTCTTGATGGCATCCCTGAAGCAAGCGTGTTCTGACGTTCTTCTCCAAAACTAAGACAGGACTCCTCTTGGCGGCCATTTGCAGCAGACTTCGCGAGTTCAGACCAATAACAATCCCACACAGAAGAGCCAAACTGGTAAAACTTCCTAATACCGTGCAGGGCACCCGCGAGCACGCAGCCGTGCCGCAACACGACGTGTTATGGACTCGACTAAAGTCTGAAGTGGTGCTGGAAGGAAATGACATCAATAATCCGGCAGGGCTCTTCTGAACAACACGTTGCAAGGCATCCCTGGATGTGCTCAATAACGTTCATGTCTGGGCTGTTTGGTGGTCAGCGGAAGAGTGTTCCTGGAGATACTCTGTAGCAATTCTAGACGTTTGGGGTGTCACATTGTCCTGCTGGAATTGCCCAAGTCCGTCGCAACACACAATGGACATGGATGGATGCAGGTGATCAGACAGGTTGCTTACGTACGTAGAGCTTGTGAGAGTCGTGGCTAGACATATCAAGGGTACCATATCACTCCAACTGCACATCCTCCACACTATTACAGGGTCTCCACCAACTTGAACAGTCCCCTGCTGACAAGCAGGGTCCGTGGATTCATGGGGCTGTCTTCATACCCGTATACAGCCATCCGATCGATTCAATTTGAAACGAAACTCGTCCGACCAGGCAACATGTTTGTAGTCATCAACAGTCCAATGTCGGCGTTGTCGAGCACAGACGAGGCATAAAGCTTTGTGTCGTGCAGTCATCAATGGTGCACGACAGGGCCTTCGGCTCCGAAAGCCCGTATCGATGATGTTTCGTTGAATGGCTCGCACGCTGACACTTGTTGATGGTCCAGCATTGAAATCTACAGCAATCTGCAGAAGGATTTCAATTCTGTCACGGTGAACGATTCTCTTTAGTCGTCGTTAGCCCCGTTCGTGCAGGGTCTTTTTCCGATCACAGCAATGTCGGAGATTTTATGTTTTATCGGATTCCTAATAGTCACTGTACGCTCGTGGAATGGTTGTACTGGAAAATTTCCACTTCATCTCTACCTTGGAGATGCTGTGTCCTATGGTCGTGCTCCGACTATAACACCACGTTCCAACTCACTTAAATCTAGATTACCTGCCATTGTAGCAGCAGTAATCGATCTAACAACTGCACCAGGCACTTGTCTTATATACCCGTTGCCGACTGCAGCGCCGTGTTCTGCCTGTTTATGAATCTCTGTATTTGAATACGTATGCCTATACAAGTTTCTTTGGCATTTCAGTGTATAAACATGGTTAAAAAACTCCAACTTACACAGATTTTGTTATGGTTAACGAATAATGGTGTGGTATAGGAAGGACATCCGAGAATTTCTTACACGACATGACATATTTCCAATCCCTACCAATAGAATTCCTTATATGTAGACACAAGCGGAAATACATGCCTTCAGTCGAAATACTACTGTGAATCAATTATAGATTTTCTTACTTTGATTTAAACAAATGCTACTGCAGGGCACAGCTACAACAACAGATGATCCCTTGGTCTCAAGCACTGAGTTATGTACCTGACTTTCTGATCTTATTTCGCAAAAAAGGATTCCTTGTAGCATCTCACGCAAAGCAGTTTTTATGAAATGCCGGCCATACACCTATGCTGTGCAGGCACGAGACACTGTGACTCCCCGATTCTTTTCTTGCTCAGAGGCAGATTTCAGTGCTGAACAAGTTTATGACACTCGAGTTCTTCTAAGTCAATTACCCTGTTATGAGAGAGAAAGAAAAAATCAATTCTGCGTAAAATATCAAGTCTTCCTCACTGTAATAGGAGGAAAGGAGGTAAAGAGGAATTAGGTAACAGAGAAAGACACTTAAACAACACCTTGTAATTTGCATATATGTAAGTCATGTATTTCCACGCAGTATATTACATCACTGCATCTGTTCCTACCTCAGAAGGAAAACATAATCATTACTCCACATATATCTGCAACTAAATGTTGGCAAAATTGAAACTGTTGCAAAGTTAAATCAAAAACACTCATTGTATAGAGTAAGGCTAACTCGAAAATATTTAAGTTCACCAACCTTACCGGTCATTCCATCGATCTTCTCTTCACTTACCACCAATTAACTACCAAGAACATTCTTACCACGTTTAAAACATGGTTCATCTTTCGAACCATCACCACATACACTGATTTCTGTCAACTGATTTTAACTTACAAGAAGCACAACCTTACTTCATTATTTTCCTGATTGTTTCTGACAAAAGTAACGATTTATAGTTCTCCTCCACGGTTTATTCATTCAAATTCAGTTACAGCTCATAACTCTTGTTTTGTCAGGTACAGACAGTCTCCTCTTGTGCACCTGTGACCTCTAGTACAAGCACTGGCTGGTACTGTACCATCTGAACTAAGTTCAACACTAGTAATTAGTTGGCCTACAGGAGAAACAGTTTCAGCTTCTGTAACACCCCTCTGCATATCAGTATACTTCTGAGTTTAGTTCCGGCAAGGCATCTAATTTGTCTTCTCTTTTCATAAACAATACCTTCTTTTGACCTAACGGCTGCCAGTTCTAACTGTCTAAGATTAACTACATCAATCTTTGCTAATCTGCTTATGTCACTACATCTATCAAAGTGCTTTCATCATTAACTTCCGTTGCAAATTTCAGAACTTACCCAAAAAAAGTTTTCAGAAAGGAATGCCTTAGAGAAACCATATGTATCAGGCTCATTAAACTTAGTCCTATGCATCCTACACAAATTAGTAACTATATAAATTTCATGACGCTACACAAGCCCATGTAAAAATTTAAAAGGCCAACCTGTACATAAAAATAAAAAAGTACAGTACATCTTCAAAAAAGCTCTACAAACTAACTAATTACAAAGACAACGAGTAATACATGTAAGAATCTCTCCAAAATACTATTTAGAATCTTCAGAGTTAGAATTTTAACCGAGCAAAACATGACATAAAAACAGAATTCATAAAAATAACACGCCAGAAATCAAATAATCACTACAAGAGATCATTCATCAGAAGCATAACCTCAGTGATCACAGAAATAAAGTCCACACAAAATTTTCTACATTCCAAGCATACATTTGTCATAAATAAGTAACAGAAGAAGGTGAACTGTAACTAAGTCAATGTATCATCTTTTAATAATCTGAAAGTGGTACCTCAAATTAGAAGCGCTACTACTTCACTGAAGTGTACAAGTAAGGGGGGGGGGGGGATATTCAGCTGTGCAACACAAGTTTCTAAAAAAAAAAAAAAAAAACAAGCAAATTACACCACTGGCTATACTATAACAATCAATTGTCGGAGCAGCCCTCAGGAGTTCCAGATAGACCTTTCTCTAGCAGTATGTAAGCCATCCATATCTGTAAGTACATGAATTCCCTCAATTACGTTCAATTGATCAACGCAGGATCATTGAACAAATATCCACAGTTTCAAATACAAGTCTCGTAGAATAATTTACACTAAATAAAATGATAGTCATTCCTAAAACGGGCTGTCATAGACATTAGGAAGGAAACAAAGGTACAAAGAAGCTAACTGCAAAAAAAAAAAAAAAAAAAAAAAAAAAAAAAAAAAAAAAAAAAAACAGAAGAAGTCAGTTGATCGACGAAAGTAGGAAGCACAAAAACATTAAGGGATATTCAAGAATACAGAAATATGAGTCACTTAGTAATTAATTAAATAGGAAGTTCAGGGAAGTTAAGGCGCACTTTCTGCATGAAAAATGTGAAGTAATCGACAAAGAAACGACTGTTGGAAAATTTCACTCAGCTTATAGAAAAGACAATATAAACTTCGGTGAAATTAAAAGCAAGGGTGGTAGCATTGAGAGTACAGTTGGAATCCCAATGTTAAATGACTTGGAGAAAGCGGATGGATCGAAAGAGTTCACTGGAGGTTCTGTGAAGGGAGGAATTGTCTGATGACGTGATAGGGAAAAAGCAAGCGTCCATGTAGGAGAAGTAGAGAATCCAGTATTAGAATCTAATTTAAAAGAGCTTTGGAAGGCTTAAGATCGAATAAAGCAGAAGCGATGGACCACACTGACTTCCGGAAAAATTCGTCCATACAATTCCGAGGTATCCGGACACCTGGCTGAAAATTACTTACAAGTTCGTGGCGCCCTCCATCGGTAATGCTGGAATTCAATACGGTGTTGGCCCACTCTTAGCCTCGATGACAGCTTCCACTCTCGCAGACATACATTCAATCAGGTGCTTGAAGGTTTCTTGGGGAATGGCAGACCATTCTTCACGGAGTGCTGCATTGACGAGAGGTATCGATGTCGGTCGGTGAGGCCTGGCACGAAGTCGGGTTTCCAAAATATCCCAAAGGTGCTCTATAGGATTCAGGTCAGGACTCTGTGCACGCCAGTCCATTTCAGGGATGTTATTGTGATGTAACCATTCCGCCATAGGCCGTGGATTATGAACAGGTGCTCGATCGAGTTGAAAGATGCAATCGCCATCCCCGAATTGCTCTTCAATTGTGGCAAGCAAAAAGGTGCTTAAAACAGCAGTGTAGGCCTGTGCTGTGATAGTGCCACGCAAAACAACAAGGTGTGGTATCCCACTCCAGGAAAAACACGACCACACCATAACACCAACGCCTCCGAATTTTACTGTCGGCACTGAACACGCTGGTAGATGACGTTCACCGGGAATTCGCCATACTCACACCCTGCCATCGGATCGCCATATTGTATACCGTGATTCGTCACTCCGCACAACGTTTTTCCACTGTTCAATCGTCCAATGTTTATGCCCCTTACTCCAAGCGAGGGGTCGTTTGGCATTCACCGGCGTGATGTGTGGCTTAAGAGCAGTCGCTCAGCCATGAAATCCAAGTTTTCTCACCTCCCGCCTAACTGTCATAGTACTTGCAGTGGATCATGATGCAGTTTGGAATTCCTGTGTGATGGTCTGGATACATGTCTGCCTATTACACATTACAAGCCCCTTCATCTGTCAGCGGCCCCTGTCAGTCAACAAACACAGACGGCCTGCACCCTTTTGTGCTGTACGTGTCCCTTCACGATTCCACATCACTATCACATTGGAAACAGTGGTCCTGGAGATGTTGAGGAGTGTGGAAATCTCGCGTACAAACCAGACGTATGACACAAGTGACACCCAATCACCTGACGACCTTCGAAGTCCATGAGTTCCGCGGAGCGCCCCATTCTTCTCTCTCGCGATGTCTAATAACCACTGAGGTCGCTGATATGGAGTACCTGGCAGCAAGTGGCAGCACAATGCACCTATTATGAAAAACGTATGTCTTTGGGGATACTTTTGATCACATAGCGTAGCAAGAGCCGACATGTGCGGGAATTATAGCACAATCAGCTTAACAGCTCACGTATCGGAGGTCCTGGCAAGAATAATGTACAGAAGAAGGGAAAAGAGAGTTGTGGAAGTGGTAGATGACGATTAGTTTTGCTGTAGGAAAAGCAAAGGTGCCAATGAAGCAGTTCTGACGTTGCGGTTGACAATGGAAGCAAGAATAGCGAAAAATAAGAGAGGTTCACTGGATTTGTCGAGGTGGAAAAGCGTTCGACATTGTCACATGATGCTAGGTGTTCGAAATTCTGAGAAAACATGGGTAAGCTATAAAGAAAGACGTGTAATGTACAAGAGCCAACTGTGGAAGACCAAGAACGAAGTGTTCACATTAAAAAGGATATAAGACAGGGATGTAGTCTTTCGGCTCTACTACTCAATCGGTGCATCGGAGAAGCAATGACGGAAATGAAATAAACGTTTAGATATATACAATGTAACCAAAATGAATGGAAGCAGCAAGCAAACATGTTTTGCAGTCATCAAATTGAGCCACAGAATGAACGTAAATACGGTAGCTACATGTTCTGTGTTTCAGAATTACAACAGCATGTTTTTCAAACAAAATCTGAAAGTAAGTATTTCGAGTTAATAAAAGTGTAAAATATCTGCAATGAACGAGAAGACCAAGTGAGTAGTGAGACCAACTGTAAGGAATAGAATTTGAACCAACAACAACATTTGAGGACTGTACCATACCGTGGAGGCAACGTCGACGGCTTGCAAATTACATTTACAAACAACTAGCTACAGCTGCTAAATTTCGGGAAATCTTTAAGGGAAGTTTTCAATAACTGGGCGGCAGATATCGAAGAATTTGGTGCTCTTTAATGTGCACTACTCATGAAGCGTTTTTTCCTCCGCTTCTTTTTAACTGAGCATAAATTTATATTAATTCATAAATTAGCCTATTTCCGTTGTATGAAGGACTACAATGTTGTTTTCGATACTTTATAGTTTGTAACAATCTTTTGTAAGGTGAGCTACGAATGTGGATTTGGTAGCTATGTTTTTCTCTTTTCTTTTAATTCCGTGTTTTCTTTATACCGCGTCTTGAAATCTCCTCCAGTTTTTCCCGATATAGCTCGCCCTACAGTTTAAGCAGTTAATTTTGTATATAGCAGTGTTGTGGTATACGTCTTGTGTAGTTTTTACGTCGAAAAAGTTACGGTTAAGTTTTATATGCGATTTGTACACTATATTTTTAAAGAAGGTTCTTTAGTCTGTATGATAACTGGCCAGTAACATGAAACTAAACAAACTGTGCTTATGTGGATCCTCATTTTGGGTCAACTGATTCTGTTTAGGCTTCGTCAAATTGTAAATTTCGTCAACGACCATGCTATGACAGACGTTATTCCGTGCTATATTTAATTACTATCGAAGTTTCTTCTCAACTTCCTTAGCTTGTAGTGGCCGTTTGAGGAGCCTCATGATGCAGTTGGGTGCGAAAATTTGTTTAAATCCACTTGACTTCTACTATTTTCATCATCTCATGTTTCTTCTCTACAGCGTAATTGTTTCTGCACTTATGATGTACATGTATCAGTATCGTTCCTCATCTCCTATTATAAAACATCGAAAATATATCCATTCCCACCATATTATGTATTAATATTTGGCACTTCCTAAGACAAGTAGATACATATATACGCCGAAACTTGTTTTGTGAACTTAATGAAATTACAAAAAAGCAACAGCGGCGACTTTTTATTAAGTAACGATTTTGTAAGAATCGACACTCAGAAATGACCTGGAATGGTCTCTCCTTCCACATTTGTGTTCAGTTGCACGACATATTCATATACTTGTCTGAGTTCATAGTGTGATCCTTTTCTCAGTTTGTCTACCCGAAAAAGATCACGAAAAGTATCGAAAGTTTCATTATCTTGAGTTTGTGTCTTGCAATAAATATCGGTTGACTTATTCATTCATTTGTTTGAGTGAAGCCAGTCTATGGAATCTATCAGACGAAAACAATGCATTCAGTCGGTTGTAATTTTATATGTCGGTTGGACTATTCGTTAATTCTTTTAGACAGCAGAATAATTTTATAGTATATGTTCAAATTCTTAGAAGTTCTTCCAGGCGAGCTCAGAAGAGAGATAGTTAACTCTAGGCCAGTACCCCATGCAGAATGTCAACAAGGGTCACCGCCCATGTAACAGACGGCACGCCATAAGGCGAACATTGCAACACGACATCAGAGCAAGGAAGATGGAAACTATGGTACATAACAACGCACTGCGAGGTAACGCTACGTAACTTAATCGCTCGAGCCCCACTGCCAAACCAAACGTAGGCAGAAAGAACGGAGCTCAGCGACCTAGAATTATTACTCACAGCGAGGCAAGGAGCACTGACGGATCCAATAAATGAGGGAAAATACGCTCATACCACCACACTAGAGGTGAGGGCTCGGGCCTTTAAATAGTGAGTCATCCAGAGCTCAAGAACACATTCTGTCGCGCTGCCATTCTGCCCGCATTGCTAGAGCCAAAGAGAATGACAGTCTATTCAGTTTCATTGAAAGCACAACGAGCTCATCCATGATGAGCAGCCTGCTAAATGTTTGCCAACATCAACACTAAGATGTAGCCAGCTTCATGCACACCATAGCCGTGATGCGCCGATGCTGTCTACTCGGGCATTGTGGGTGAGAAGACTGGTGTACGGTCTGCCGTCCAAAACTTCGGGTCATCACCGATCATCTACAAGCTGCCATCTTCACACAGACGAGGTGTGACGCATCTGTGCAGTCTCCTGGCCGGCTTGTGAGCTTCTGCTGTTATCTTTGTCGATCTATGGTGGATGACCAGGGTATAAGCTTCATGGCAACCGACATCCTTTACCAGAAATGGAACCCCCCCCCCCCCCCCGTGAGTATGCGACAGGCCATCTATGAGATGGCTGAGGCGGAAATGGCACTGGGCCTTCGCGGAACATACAGGCAGGTGGCGCCCTCCTCGGCCTACCGCCACCGCCAGCACATAACGCGGCCACATCACTGACCCGCGCGAGCAATGTCACAACTCGCTGCCGAAACATAGGCACTTCTTCATAGCACATGCGCTTATTCTCGGCCACCTACCACAACTCTGTGGATGCTTATAACTTGCACGGTAAATAAATGTTATTCCACATATAGCTGTGTCACTGACGTCCCTGGACATGAACTCGATCACTCACTCACGTTCTGCGCTATATCTTCTGTTCGCAACGCGACCCCACCATCCCAGATCGCTACAATTCTTTGAGCGAAACTAGTCTGTGGGGGCAACCGAACGGAAACAAGCAACACTGTAACATGATCCCCGGTGTATTAAGTGTTGAATGGAAATATTCGATCATTTACGCAGAGTTAAATTATTATTGCTGATTGCACTCTTTATCACCTGTTATCACAGTTATTGTTTTTCCCTGTTTTGCTTTTTATTGAGTGCGAATAAGTAGCTTCCAGTTCAAATTTTCGACAACACTATTTGAATACGCGATTACTTAATCGTGAATTGGATGAAACTGTCGCAGTAGTCAGTAGTGGCATAGGGATAGACTAAAGAGGTAGGTGACAAATTAAAATCCTAGGAGTGACCAAGGATCAATCTCCTTACCAGTGGATTCATATTCTTGCATTTTAACACTTGTTTAGATCATCGTGGTTTATATTTGCTCCTTCGTCTTTCTTACTTTTTTGAGCCACGAGGGCGCACTATTCTTCGATAACAGCAGCGGCGTAACTATTGGGGGACGATCGTGCCATTTCCGCAGAAGAAAAGATTGGCCAAGAAAAAATAAAATAAAATAAAATGGGAAATAAAAGTGGAAAGATCGGTAGCGTCGGCGTCAAACAAGTCTTTGGCCATATTAAATTGAGGAAAGATTGTTTTGGGAATCATTCCGACGTAAAGCTATGTGAGTTATTTACCTCCTTCACCAGGTCAACCTGTCAGCATTAGAAAGAAAATAATTACACGTGAGCAAGGCTATGACAAAACCTGCATCAAGAGCGGCGTATGCAATGGTGCGTAAAAAAGAGTGGAAACATACATTAATTTTTGTTTGGAAAGACACTGTAGAAAGGAAGAGGCTAATCAACGAACAGCAAAATAACTGAAAATATTTTTTGGTCACATCACGCTACTGTCATAGAATTTAATGATTTGTTCCTGAAGACGTCCTAGGGAACGCTAAAGAGACCAAATCCAATGCGTTCGGCTAGCTGATGAGAAACCATCAATACACTTAAAGTTTCTTTGACGTTCTAACAAACATAACTCGAAGACCCAAAAATTTAACGAACAAAGTTTAACAGTATCTCGTAAGAAACATACTCTAACAGTTTTAAGATACTAGATACAATAATTTATATAGCATTCAAGACCTGGCAGTCTGACTGTGGACGTTGCAGCTGCATGTGGCTTAATATGAACGATGCTCACAGAAGCAAAAAATTATGATTAAGGTGTAACATCCCGTCGACAAAAAGTAAGAAGAATTGAGATTATTTTACCTGCAACTTACAGCAGAGCTGATCAGGAGTGCCTCCTCTAGGTGTCACAATCAAACGGAAAGAGCCTATTCATCTCAAAATTGTACCTTAGTTTTCCTGACATCTGATTATCTACTCCCTGACCAACCTAATAAAGACGCCAGTGTTTCTGGTCTCCAGACAATTTTGTGCTTGATGAATATTGGTACTCACACCGTATCTTCTCTTCAGTAAGTACTTCGTCTGCTGAAAGCTGCAAACTACCGCACTACAAGAATAATAAGAGTTAGTGTGACGAATGTTTGTTGTTTTTCACACAGCACCACAGCAAAATTTCAATCATTTTGAATCAATAAATGAGTCAACTAAACACTTGTACAACCATGTGATTTAAGTAATGTTCTGAAACTCATTTACTTCCTCGTAAACACATTCATAACTGAAATACTGATAAATGGCACCTCCTTACATATTTATTCTGTTTCTACTATAGTCCTGCAATTATTGTATCGAAAGAGTGATGGAAGTTAGCTATATATTTTCTTTAATGGAAGTTTAATAATTACTTGCATCTTCTGAATTCGAAAGATATATTTTCACTGTATTTTATCATAACACAAGTAAATCATAACATTATACAAATATTCCCACTAATTCGCGTAATTACCTAATGAATGAGGTAATTGTTAGCGGGATATTTCATTGTGTAACATTTACCATGTACATAAATGAATTGTATAGTCTATAGCTTGCACTCGTAACATAGGCAGATATATGTATGAATTCCTAAGGAATAAAACTGCTGAGGTCATCGGTCCCTAGACTTACACACCACTTAACCCTTAACTCACGAGGTGTGGTCTCTCAGATCGTGCAGGAATTTTCCAAGTCGTTCTTGTAGATCATTTATGGCGGAAGGTTTTTATACACCACCTACCCACTTTTAATCACCAACCCTACAAATTGTTATTGTCAGTTCCGTTATCGCCTAATTTGAATGTGGTTGACATGTGTTGTTGACGTGTGACGGAGTTTCCTAGACCTCGCCTCGTCCACTACGCACCTGCTTTTGTCAGTTCAGTACAAGATATGTTAGCACGAATATGACAATTTTACACAATCTAAGTTCGATGAATTTTTTAGTCAGTGGGTGGAGAATGATGTCAATGATATGAAACTAGAAGTAGACGAAGAAGACAACGATTTTTCGATAGCCAGTGATCACAGTTCTGCTATCAGACAAGAGGACCATTCAGAGGAAGAAATTCAGGACAATGGTGATGAGGACCGTTCTGTTTCTTCAATAAAATACTTAGTATTAGTTAAAATTAAATGTGCTCTGCGTGGTGATAAAGAAAGATGTATATCTGAGTACTGAATATAAATTTTGCAGCAGTTCTTTCTCTGTCTATCGAGTTCAGTTTTTATATGCAAGTTTAAACCCCGGAAATTAATTTTATGCGAAAGTTTACTTTCTACAGAGATACTATAATTTTACAGAACGTAAAACACCGTTCTCTAACAGTTAGTTTTGTATACTATTGAAAAAGCTTCACAAAAGTATGTGGATTTTGCTTGAAACAAAATAAAATACTATTGGCTTTATTTAGTGCAATAAAATCAACAACGAGTATTTAAACAACACATTTAGAGTTCTAACCATAAATGTTACATAAACATAAATTCAATTTTCAAATGATTTACAACATAAATTTTGGTTTAAACATAGAGACCACACCTCATAGTAGATGAAAGTATCTAAATCCGGACCCCGGACCCAAAGCAGACCCCTAGGGCTCCAGGCTCTGAATTGTGCTGAACTATGGTGGAAAACACTCTAAACATTAGTTTAGGCTTGTGGCACTATGTAGTGGAGCGGCCGCGTCATCTGCTCAAGCTGCGATTTGCTCAGATGACAACACGTGTTTTTCGTGAAATCAAAGTTTTGGGACAGTCTACTTGTTGCTACTTTTCGTTAGGATACTGAAAGGTGAGTAATAATATCTATACACATTCATTAATGGGAAGGCTTGGGGATCAAGTTTATATCTAAGTTATGTTATTTTGACATTTATCTAAAAAGTTATTTTCATTATAAATCCGATCGTATGGGTACCTCAAATTGGACCCCCTTCTGGTTCCCAAATCGACACCTTATTTTGATTTCTGTTCCAGAATGCAGGGGAATGAAATGGTGAAACGAAGCAGAAGGAATGGAGTCCAACCAAAATGAAAGAGGCTATAGATGCTAGCAGAAGTAAAAATATGGGCTGGGAAAAAGCAGGAAAGCTGTATAATGTCCCGAAGACTACGCTAATTAGATTATCTAACATGAAATACGACACTCCAGAGGAAACGGCGAATGTTAAAAGGGGGAGACTTACAGTTTTAGGCTATACCCTTAAAGATGAGCTTGTCAATTATTGTCTTATAACGGAGGCTTCGTTTTTCGGGCTTACTCGTAGTGACCTGAGGAGAATGGCTGTTCAGTTGGCAGAAAACAATGGCCTTGAATAACCTTTCAATAATGACATCGCTGGAAGAGAGTGGGTTGCACTTTTTTTTTAAATGTTGCCATCCTCATTGGTCAGAAAGGAATCCTACTGGTACATCTTACAGCATGGCCTTTGATTTCACCAAATAAAATACACAGAAGCTCTAGAAACTTCTGGAGGAAGTTTAAGATAAAGGAAACTTCACCACAGACAAAAACTATAATATGGTCGAATGCGGAATCACTGTCATAGAATCCAAATTTCTGAAAGTAATCGGCCTGAAGGGGAAAAAACAAATAACTGCTTTAACATCAGCACAAAGCGGAGCTTTCATAACTATAGTCCGCTGTATGAATGCTGCTGGTTCATTTGTACCTTCTCTGGTAATTTTTCCTCAAAAAAATATGAGTGACCAACTAAAGATAGGGGCACCATCCAGGCACAATATTTGCAGTGCATCCTTCTGGTTGGATCCAAACCAATCTATTCACTCAATGGTTCCAGCACTTCATTGAGAACACCAATTCTACAAAGGAAAAGCCAGTGCTACTGAATTTGGATGGGCACTTCAGCTACACACGGAACATTGACTTAATTGATACGGTGAGAGCAAACCATGTTACCATAGTGTCACTGCCTCCTCTAAGCTAGCATAAACTGCAGTAAATTTCAGCTGTTGGATAGGAAGTTTATGAGTCCTTTGAAAGTCTATTACAGCAAAGAAGCCAGGCAGTGGCTCAGACAAATCAATAGGCTTTCTGTGCTTATGACATCATGAAGCTATTTGGCAGAGCTTATGTCAAATGTCAAACAGCTCAAATTGTTATCAATGGTTTTAAAGTTACAGGGATATACCCCTTGAGCAAGACGCTGTTCTCAGATGCAGAATACATTGACGAAGCAAAGCAAAAACCTCTTTTTATGAAACCGCTAAGGTACAACCGTTGATATCAGACAGTCCATCAACTTGTTTGGCAGGCCAGGCAGAGCCATTCGATCGAAACAAGCCATCGATATCTTCAGCCGCTCAGCCAGAGCCATTCAATCCAAACAAGCCGTCAACATCTTTGACAGATCAAAGGTTGACTCACCAGAATTTAGCTCGTCTAGCGAAAAAAGTCCGTTCGACATATTTCTGGTCCCACATATCAAAAAGCGAACCTCTACTAGGGGACAAAAATGTACTTCTACTGTGATCGCTTCCTCACCCTATAAAAAAAAACTGGTTGAAACTCAGAAAGCTAAAGAAGAAAAAGGAGCTACTAAGCAAGATAATAGTGCAGATGTGGTCGCGGTCACAGTTCCGTATCAGTCAGGTCTTCAGGAAAAGCAAAAGCACCAGTAAAAACGCGACTTCATTTAAAGAAAGGAGATGGTAAATACAGAAATGAAGATGAAGATGCAAGCATCTCTAGTGGAACATCTGAAGTCATTCCAGGAGCTACGCCTTCCCAAGTTGATGAAGACACTGGGTTACGGAAAGAAATCGGCAATACCCTGTTAAACGAACCATCTGACATTTGCCGGAGCAATTTTGGTCAACCACAGAAAATCAAAATCAGAATTATGAGACGTGGATTTGATACCTGAGTGTAGGAAAATTATATGGCGCAATCTGGAAATAACAACGGAATAGTCAACGTAGAAAGTTAAAGGAACAAGTCTCCGTTAGCAATTACAGAAGAAAATTTTATAATTTATAGAAATCACTATAAGTCAACGAGAAATGAAACTTACAGGATAATCAGAGAAGCTATAGTTCCGTGCTTATGTGAAAACTGGGAAGAGATTTTACTGAAGTTTTGCACAAAAGCTGTAGCACTGAGGATGTGTGAAAATTGGGAAGGCTGTTCCCTGACATATTACAATCTTGGATAACCAGTATCTTCTGGAAAACGCTAAGAAGAAGAGTTAGGAACAGTAGTTCAATTCTAAAATGAAAGATATAAAGCACAGAACGAACCAGTTGAGAGAATACGTTACAGAAAGTACAGCAGCTACAGACACTGGACAGTTTGCAAGAGAGCAGAAATACTTTAGGGGAGTAGTGGGTAATGCAGCGTAGTGTTATGAGGTTGAAATGACACTAAAATGTTTGGAGACAAATAGGTGAACCAATATCATTCTGATACTTACGGAACAAATAAACCACAAGATTCCTTAGAAACTACAAGAATCGAAATACAGTGTTAGATTTGCAGAAAGGCATTTTCTTTCACAAGAGAACTCTCGTAAGTAGATATTGACTGTCTTTATAATCATATCAATATTTCAAGCATTTAGCTCTTACTTAAGGTAATACGTAGATTTGGAGCTCAATGTTGGGTAAAATAAACATACTCACGAAGTAATTTTGTCAGTATGTATGGCATGAAAAGAGAACAAGATCTCTTAATGACGCGTCCGGTGATAGAGAGAACATACATCACTGTGGTATGGTGCATGTTTACATAAAGCCAATGTAGAATAGATGTTTAAGGGCAATAATTAAATTATAATGGGCCAACTGTGCTTCATAATTGTCAGACTTCCGGCTGAAAGCAATGAACATTGACCGAACTTGAAACTATAGCCTGCTTAATATATAAAATAAATAACGAAATTTCAGAAGGGACTGGCAAGGTAGTGAAGTAAATCCGACGCTAAATGAGTGAAAATAGTAAGAAAAAAACTCATATTTCCAGGGGAGAAAGAAAGTGTGAACATAAAAAGCGTTACAAGAGAATTGAGAATTTTCATGTTAACATTGTATGAGAGCGAACCAAGTTTAGTGGGAAGTGGAAGCATTTAAAATGTATGTGTTCAAACAAGGTACCGAGTTAGGCACGAGGCTGGAGAAAATTTTGATCATAAGCCTCCCCTAAGAGGATCAACAGAACAGGTATTATGTGTTACACACTATTTATTAATTTAGCGATAAGGACTGAGAGAAAAAGATTTATATGAGACTGCCCTTGTAAGAATAAAGGGTTTAATTTCTTGTGTATTAAGGGACGAGGACGGGGCAGAATTAAAACTAAATATTGACAAGCTATAAAAATAAATGGAGATCACCACATGAGTTCTTAATTGTTTTAATCTAAATATTTCACCCTATCGAGACAAACGTAGACAAACCATCGAGACACACTAAAATAGTACGTGAAATAGCAACACCAACCACTGGCAGAAAGCAACTTTCCACCAATCACAACTTCAACGTGCTTGTAACTTCTTTGACGTATTGCTTCTCCATGGATACTTTTGACAAACAAATATTAAATGTACCATCTCTAGCGATTTCTGTTAAAAGTGAAATTTTATTCTGATAATAGAAACAGTGATGAAATCTGTAACTATGTATATTTAGTAAATATTTAGTTCGTGATCTTTAAAGACTGTGATAAGCGTGTGTACAGAATAAGCCAACCTGTAATTGTTGGCTGCCATCATGCAGCAATGAATGTGGTTACGTTTTCATTTAGAGAAATATAGTTCCCTTTTGACACATTCTTGAGTTTTGAGCATGTGGAGTCGAACGTAACATCGCTGGTCTCCTTGTAATTCGCCGTTATGCCGAAATTTTAATTTTCGTTAATTATTTATGAAATAGTGCACAGTTATATTATCACGCCACAGGTGTTCTGAAATCTGACAATAACAAATACGTTTTTAAAGAGGTATGAAACTGATGCAAGTAAAACGTCCGGAACCGATGATGTCTTGGCTGAAGGCTTAGGGTAATGTGATTAACTCTCAGTTTATCCTGGTGTAAAAGTGAAAGATTTTGAACCTTAACAACGTTAGTGATTTATGGGGGATTTTTCTGAAACTGGGCGTTTATGGTGTCTAGTTCATACTGTAAGGGCACATAGTTACAGACGCTTAAGTAGCGAGACTGTTTCTCTTGTATAGACACACTAAATTATTTTCGCTTGTACCGAAATACTCTTAAAGACATAAGATCCTATTACTTTCAACATATAAAGTAGTGGATGCAAAAGTGGATAGACATTATTTCTGCCACCTTCGTGTAATGCAAACATGTCCTATCAAACACCCACGCAATTACTTTCACGTTTATAGACTAAGTATTAAGGTTTCTGATGTTAAAGACTGAACAACCCGAAGTGGCCGTGCGGTTAAAGGCGCTGCAGTCTGGAACCGCAAGACCGCTACGGTCGCAGGTTCGAATCCTGCCTCGGGCATGGATGTTTGTGATGTCCTTAGGTTAGTTAGGTTTAACTAGTTCTAAGTTCTAGGGGACTAATGACCTCCGCAGTTGAGTCCCATAGTGCTCAGAGCCATTTGAACCATTTTTTGAACTGAACAACCTTTAAACGCTTATAACGTACAACACTTGTAAAAAGATTTTGTGTCCTTAACAATAATGATTGTTCCTTCCAAAAGATACTAACTTTACTTAACAAAAGAAGTAATATTTTCCAATAAGACGCTATGAAAGTGGTGGCCATAAGCTTAGTGGCACGAACAATCGTAATACAATCTTTTTTTATTATTATTACTGTACGGAATTACATATTGTTGCACAACCAATTATTTCATTGTAGTCTGAGAAAGAGATCATTCCTGATATGAGGAAAAAGTTAGGTGGAAGTTTATGGTTGTATACAACAAACCAAAGTTCAAGGTAAAGGTAAGGTCGGTAGTATATAATTTCCCACTGTCGAAACATAGATAATTGCGGATACTCAGCAGAACTACAGTAAGGGCAGGGACATATCTCAGTCAATAGCACTGAATCATTTATACGTGTGCTTCTTTTGTGGCATTTTCTGCATAGGGTTTTATTGCATTTTTGGCTTGTGAACGTATTGCGAAGATTTTCTGTGACTCTTGTTACTAAAACGGTTAGATTGAGAAAACAAGTAGAACAACAAGCTTATCTGATACTGAAACTATGCCACGAACAAAGCTCTGATCTGAAAATTTAGTACAATTTACGGATGCCGGCGATCGACGAGAATCCGAAAAGATAAGTGAAATAGGTGCACTATCTTTTGCCAGCGGCAGTACGACGGAAAGTATTAGTGATACTACGCCTACCAAGCAAAGTAATCATAAGGAGACGGCTGGATTACCGAATGTTGTTATTGGTGTACCCTTTGCTGATCATTTCACTGAGCTCTTCCGTAAATTACAAGACAGAGACCAAGAACGCGAACGGTTACAAGCCAAAAGAGGCAAAGAACGTGATCGTTTACTGGACGAACGTGAAAATTATTTCCTTCAGGAAATTAAAGAAGTTGCAGAAGCTTAGAAAGGTTTTCCAGAGCTTGTGCAAATTTTGTCTGCATAGGTAACTGCATCACAGACTGAACAATTAAAGGCAAAGGACAAAGTAGCAGAAATCATCGGAAGGGTTGATAATTTAGCTATTGAAGCTAATGAAATTGTAGAACGAAGAGGAAGAAGTTAAAATATGTGATGATAGATTTAGCCAATGGTCACAGTCTGAAGACAACGAAATAGTTTATCACGTTCAAACCGAGACAAAAATGCGATTCCATGCATAACGGGTGAAAACGTAGATCATCACAATGTACATCTGAGTTGTGCAACATCTGTGTCGGATGACACAGTGTTGAGAAACAAAACTGACGCAACAGTTTGGCAGCGGAATGCTCCAGAGTGTGTAGACACAGATAATTATGCTATGAACGATAGTAGACATAGCGCGAACCTTCGTTCGGCACTCACAGATTTGGTAACGCATGCACTTTCCCGAGAGAACTAAGACAATAAAACGTATGCAGCTATCCGTCCGCGCGGCCAAATGCAGGAGAACGCTTGCTGCCTTCCGTGTGGGCAGATGCAACAAAATACCTGTCATTCGAATCGTTACAGACACTGTCCGATGCAACACACTTCGGCTGCGGGGCAGTGCCTCCACTGTCAGAATTGGGACTGTAAGAAAGTCTGATAAAGAGGACTCAGTTTCAACCATTTGTGGATGACAAGAAATCTGTACACCCTGTAGTTTTCATGTGTAGCTTTAAAAATATCTTACCCAAAACATGGAGTGAGAGGCAACGAATACATTTCATTCTTTCTTGGATCTAGGTAGAACCCGCACTGTGGGCAACGCAAATTTCTGAAACTTGTGAAACGCAAGAAATGTTTGAAAAGGCATTCTTGACCAAATTTTGGTCAAACTGGCTTCAGGGGCGTTACTTTGAACAACGATATATCAATAAGACTCCCTATTGAGATGAGTCAATTTCCAATAGAGATTTATTAGATTGCTGAAGGCAAGACTGACTCGCAGTATATAGAAGTAATTGATAAACGTGTATGAGAGTGACACAGAACAGTTTATGTCTGTGCTCACCTCTATAGACTTAACGCAAGAGGATTTAAAGCACAGTACGAGCACAATTGTGGCAATTCGTCACCATCCAAGCGTGACAAAAGGAACCACTGGCCGTGTAACAACGGTAATGGTAAACGAAAGATGATTACAGTAATAATAATAATGGATCACATAATGGATACAGCAATAATATCTACAAGCAGTCCTCTAATAGAGAGAGAGTACATGAGGATAGGAATGACTCAAGCTCAAATAAGAATCCAAAATGGAAAAGCGCGAAGCAAGAAGGCTATTCTGCTCCGTGGAGTAGTAATCCAGGACCTATGCTGAGTAATAGTTAACCTTCAGACTTCAATAGTCAGGTTAGTACAAATCGATTAAATCTGCCGACACGTCAATGGGACAACAACAACAATCAAAGTGTGCGAATTGTGGAAATAGCAGATGTGCACCGACCTAGTACTTCTGCTCAGAAAAACTAGAATCTGCCGCAATTTGCTCTCCGTTGTTGGCCGTTCGAAACAGTGAGAGCTAAACATCTCACGAGGTGCTATCAATACCCAATCACACTTGATTAAATATCACGTAAAAGTTGTAATTAATATGGGAGAGAAATGTAAACAAAGCACCTTTCTCATAGTCTGGGGATTCTCGGTTGATTGTATATTGAGCTGTGAATTTCTCAGAGGGAAATATTGGCCTCTCTCGAGGAGAGATCACTATAATCAACAAGGCAAAATAGTATCACTGGAATTAGTAAGAGCGAAAGAAAAGCGTAGCATATACTATCAAAATTTTAAACCAGAGGTTGAAAATGACGCTACAGTTGCAAGGTTCTTTTTATTTAACACACGACCGGCTTCGGACTCTTATACGCCATCTTCACGTGTCGTAACTAGGTGCTGTGATTCCGAGAACCGCTATGGAAGTTCTTTTTATTTAACACACGACCCGTTTCGGGCTCTTATACGTCCATCTTCAAGTGTCGTGCTGAGTGCTGTGATCCCGAGCGCCGCTATGGACGTGTACAAGAAGCACCAAATTACGACATCTGAAGATGGGCGTGTAAGAGCCCGAAACCGGTCGTGTGTTAAATAAAAAGAACCTTAGACTGTAGCGATATTTTCAGCCTCTGGTATAATGCTCAGCTGCGGATGCTCTTCCGGCGGGACTGTTTGTAGCAGAATTTTAAGGTTGTATGTAAGGGGCCTAGTGTATTGCATATTTGCAACACCAGAGAAAAAGAATTCTATTACTCAGACGATGAAGAACGCAAGGCGCCCCAGAACGAGGAAGCTATGGCGTTAAAGATTCGTGAAGCAGAAGACCTATCCACCATCCAACAAAATGATTTGAAACACCTTCTGCATAAATATGTTGATGTGTTTTCTGACAAACTCATCATCATCAAAAGGGATGAGTACCAAATTGAAGTGTTCCAACGCGATACATATTCTCATGCTAATTACCCAGTTCCGTGTGCCAAGAAAGGGGCGGTTACCAAAGAAATATGAAAGATGGTTGATTGGGGTATCACCAAACATTCACTGTCACAAATACGCTGAAGGTCAAAAGACACTGGTACACCTGCCTAATATAGTGTAAATCCCCCGAAAGTACGTAGAAGTGTCGCAGCACTACATGGTATGGACTGAACTAACGTCTGGAGTAGTGCTGGAGATAACTGAGACCATGAATCCTGCAGAGTTGTCCGTAAATCCGGAAGAGTACGCGGCGCTGGAGATCTCTTCTGGACATTACATTGCAAAGCATCCCAGATATGCTCAATAATGTTCATGTCTGGGGCATTTGGTGGCCGGCGGAAGTGTTTAAACTCAGAAGAGAGTTCCTGGAGCACTCCGAAGCAATTCTGGACGTATAGGGCATCACATTGTCCTGCTGGAATTGTCCAAGTCCGTCTGAACGCACAATCAACATGAATGGATGCAGGTGATCAGACAAGATGCTTACATATGTGTCACCTGCCAGAGGCATATCTAAACATAACAGGGGTCCCATATCACTCCAACTGCACATGCTCCACACCATTACAGAGCCTCTACCAGCTTGAACGCACACCTGCAGGATTGGATGTAAGTGATGGAGTCTTCATCACAGCACCTGATACAGTGTTTGGCCTGGAATTGCTTGATAAAGTGAGAGTTTACATGAATGATCAGCTAATTGTTGCCACATTCATATGGAAGGATCACCTCGAGATCCCAGAAAAGATACTATAAAAGCTCGCAGAAGCAGATGTAATGGTTAATCTTGAAAAATCAAAATGCAGCCAACAACAGCTATTGAGGAGTTTTCAAGATCTTGGACAAAGAAACAGTTAAAAGCATTCTTCGGAATTGTGTCGTTCTTCCACAAGCATTTTTGGATTCTAACTTGTTATATCGTCCAAAAATGGCAAATAAATTTTATATGGCGGCAGATGCGGCTTCGTATGAAATAGTATATTGTCTGTTTCAAGTGGAAGAAGCTTATGGCTTAAAGAAAATAAAAATAATAGGCTTTGCAACTAGAGCAGGGCGTTGGCAAGTTGTGAACAATCATACTCTGTTAACGAGCAAGAAGTTCTGGCAGTCGTGTGGGCTGTTAGAAAGTTTACAGAAACCAGTCAACGTGTACTGCGACCATCAAGGATTAAGTTTCTTATAAACATGCAGGCTTCTTCACAACAGACTGACACATAGGGTGTTAACCTTACAAGTGTACCAAATACAAATTATGTATGTCAAAGGTAGCGATAACATCATAACTGATGGTTTATCACACTTACCACATGGGATGGATGAACTCACTGAACTTACTGAAAAATCAATGGAATTTAAAGTGTTGTTGGTCAAGCATCAAACATAGCGAAAACCATTCTTGCAAATATGTAAGAAGATGAAAGTATTAAAAGATGCGGATGCAACTTGTAATAAAATAAAGACAATCTTGACACAAAATCTGGTGCATTCCCTGAACCACATGTACCAGTTAGCAAATTCGATGTTGTATCGTAGGAGAAATCAGACATAGATGTGTGTTGTGCATATTTACCAGTATCATGTTTAACAAACTTTATCTGCTACGTACATCGGACAAGGGGACATATTGGGTTAAATAAGTGTGTGGCCATAATAAGGAGCTATTGTTATGTCAATAACCTAAAAGGTAAGTGCAAAGAATCGTATGGATGTGCGAGATATGCTAAAAGGCGACGGCAAGTAATGCGTAAAATTTAAACGTTTTGCATGCAGTAGTGATGCCCAACCGTTTCAACTCGTATCAGAAGATACAGCAGTGTGTTTATCAACGTCTCGAGGAGGAGTGAAGTATATTTTAGCTGTATATGACATTTTCTCCAAGTATGTAAAGCCGTATAGTTTAAAAATATCCACAGCTATAGCAATAATCTGTAAAATAGTACAGAACAATATAGTCAAGGTCGAAAAGGCTCAGGCAGTGATATCGGAGTATGCAGCCTACTTTACTGGATATAAACGGAGGAAGTGCCTGAAGGAATTACAGACTAAACAAATACTAACATCACGCTTCCACCCGGAATCCAGCCCTGCGGAAAGAATTTTTAAAGAATTGGACAGGTTTCTAAGCTCGTATATACATAATCAGCATACCAAGTGGGCAGATTTCGTACCATTATTTGAAAGAATCCACAATAATTTACTATTAATGCGTCTGTCTATACCCCAGTTGAAGTGTTAACAGCAAGTATGAGTGTATAAAACCACTTCCTTGATTACCCAAATGTGACAAAGAAGAGAAATAGGCAGAAATTTTGACTATGTTACCTAAGCCTGCTAGGGCAGAAAAACTAATTATGACAAAGGAGTAAATAGTCCAGTATACTTTAACGTAAATGGTCTAGTGCTCATAAGGACTCACGCAGAATCTTGTTCTATAGATAACAAAAATAAAAAATGGCAATTACCTCATGGAAGGAGTTACCTACTAACAGATGTGAAAACTAACCAAGTGAAGGGAGTGTATCCCTCCAAACATTTGAAGAAATCTGTGAGTAGTAAAAATAAGACAGTTCTTATAAACGTTTTTGTACTTAGCATGTAAGTATTAATGGTCCATCATACCTGAGTAATTGCATATGTATTCATGATTTGAGAAAGAAGTTCTAGTAGTCAGAGTGACACTTATAAGAAGGAAGATTTTGTAGTTCTACATGAAGAATGCCTACTTGAACAGACTTATGCAAAAATGCATATTTTTCTTAATTTTTTCTTTCATTTTCTTTTGTTTTGGTTTTTTGTTCTTGTTTCTTATGTATATAGTAGTTTTAAGTGTATTAACTTCAAATGCCACTTGAGCAAAGATAAATGTAGGATCTACATCAAATGTAAATGGATATCTACTATGCATTTCACATTTTAATCGTGTAGGTCTGCTGTGTAGCATCAGCACATACAACTTCGATGAAGTTTTATCTTTTCCACATTTGACTGTCGCCAGCGGCAGCCGTCGTAGAAGATCATCAAGACCGTTAGAGTCACTGCATTGTATTTGACTTAGTTATGGGACTGTGTGGAATTTGTTCAAAGAACATACACTACAGTTCTTAAGACACAACGGTTAAAATAATAAACATTTTTCTAATTTCATTAGCGTAAAGTCAGAATGTAGCATATCTGTGTTCAAAGACATGGAAATTGGGAATGAAATGTAAGCTTCAGGTAACATACAGAATGGTAACCAATGTATGACATGTTCTATATACGATGAGTAAATCCTTTAGACAAACTGATGAACAAGTATAAATTTGTATTACAGTGTGTCATCGAGCAAGGATTTCAACTACAAAGCGTGTTAGTGATAAACGTACTCGCTGTCACAATTTGGGTACTGTAAAATAATGTGACAACTGGTATTTGGTGGAGAACACAACAGTGTTGGATGTCACGATGTCAACACAATCTGTATTCTCGTAAAACAAGACTGAGAAGTGATACAAGCGTGTACATAAGACTATACTACAATAAAAGATAAAACTATAAGTGTAGTGATGTCTAACCTCCAAAGTGAAGCGAATGTGTGTAGAACTGCAGTTAGTGTACATATGCAACGGTAGTGTTGGCAGGAATGCTTAGTACCAGCGAGAAGATGACAGCAACGGCAATTATTGACTGCAAGAAAGATGCGTTTACGGATTTATATCAACGTAGCGCAAACCGCAGTGGCATAAATCCATGCAACATTATTGCTGTATGTATGATAGAACTGGTGTTGATGGAACAGTAACGTTATCTCATTATCATGCGTTCTCTCCGTGGCGTGTTCAAAATGGTTCAAATGGCTCTGAGCACTATGTGACTTAACATCTATGGTCATCAGTTCCCTAGAACTTAGAACTACTTAAACCTAACTAACCTAAGGACATCACACAACACCCGTGGCGTGTAACACCGGACGCAAGCAACATCTAATCCCATGTTAATGGTTTTCATGACCTCCCATGGTGGAAAAGAACCTCCAAGGCAGTTCTAGTCCCACCGTACGAGTCTACAACACGTCGGCGCCAGTATATGAGCAGTCGTCTGACGGGGTCATGGGTTCGATTTATTGTTCCTGCCGGGCGTTCCACCAACCACACTCCGAGAACCATCACGGCGCATGATCCAGACTACAACCACGGCGTCGCCAGCGGCAGCCGTCGTAGAAGATCATCAAGACCGTTAGAGTCACTGCATTGTATATTGTTAGGCATATATTAAACTGAAAGAAGGCTGTAAACATTTCGTCGAAAAAAGAAACATTTAACTAAGTGCGAAAAGCACTTGTAAAAATTGACATAAATACGTGAAATGTTAATAATGTTGTTCTTTAATGGTTAAATGATCTAATGGACTTCGAGTACGAAGCTGTATGCCTGTATCTTCCTTTTCTTTTTAGCCATTTTTTCCAGAGCACCGCGCCCGAATGACTGGACTTCAACGTTTCCGAATGGCTTACATATTTGTACCTCCTCTTCATAACATGAAGATACTTTAAAGCTGCATAAACTCTTATAATATTGAGGATCATAGTCAACTCAGATTAAATCTAACCTACATGCACTGATTTAACAATTTACCGCCTGTAGTAGGGATAATCAGCAAATTGTGAACCTAAATGTAAACAAATATTTAATCGTCTTGAAAGACTTGTGATAATATGACATAAATTATGTCAGTGAAGTGCGTATTGTGCATTAGGTACGTTTGTGGAACGCCCACGAAAAATAATTCATTCACGTGTGATCATTCTAGCAGACAATATACCTCCACATGGATACTTTAGACAACGAAAAATAAAATATACAATCTATATGGATTTTTGTTAAAAGTTAAATTTTTCTGGTACTAGAAACAGTGATGAAAACTGTAATTATGTACATTTAGTAAATATTTCACTTTTGAATGCCAAAGACTACGACAAGGATGTGTACAAAAGAAGCTAGTATGTAACCGCTGGCTGCTATCATTTTGCTCCCTCTTGCTTTTTGTTTTGTCGTTTTGTTCGCTTGCTATTGATCTGGGACACTCGATGTAAATCAAAGCGAACTGCTGTTATTTTGCTAAATTTGATTTATTCCGAAATAGAGACTTAGCAGTGAATGTGGTTGCACGTTTTCATTTACAAAAATGTATTACCCATTTGATACATTTTTGAGTTTTCTGCATTTTTATCACATCCTGCTGAAGAGAGCCCTTTGGTAAGCGGTCTAGTCATGTTGGCGCGAGAGTGGCGATGCTTCATGGCCGTAGTCGACTCTATGATGGTTGGCGACATGATGACTTGCAGAATTTGAGCAGCCCTGGCTGGCTGGACGCAGGTGAAACATGGGGCTTACAACAGTGTCTCCCCAAAGACTGTTCAGTGGCATTCGTATGGGCATCCGAGAAGGTGCCTGTTTCAAGCACCCATGTTGAGCGCTGTTAATTAGCGACAAAGGCTGAAATTTGTGTGCCAGTACCACAACTGGAAGTCCACTGAGTGGCGACAGATTGCCTTTCCCAGTTGATCGCTTTTTATGCACAATATGACGAATGTGCGTTGGCGTGTGCGGCGTGAACGGTCTGAAAGTAAATACTCTGCAGCAATCGTTGGGTTGGTCCAGGCTGCAGGGCATTAACTGGGAGATCTCGTCATTCTGGAGGGCACAGTTAATCAGCACAAGTAAACATCTGCCTTGGGGACCATGCCTGCCCCAGTAGAGTGTTTGGTTTTCCTCGCCACGATGGCAGCCATCAGCAGGACAATGGAACGTGTCACTGTAAGTGCGTGGTTCGAAGAGTATCATCGTGAGTTTGAAGCTCTTCACTGGCCACCAAAGTCCCCCAACTTAAGGCCAATCGAAAATGTGCAACAACCTTGATCGGGCTGTTCGCGCCATTCATTCTCAACAGAGAACCACTGCAGCTGGCCGCGGCACTGGAGTCGGCATGGCTCCACATACCTCCCGGAACCTTCCAGCCGCGCGGGATTAGCCGAGCGGTCGGAGGCTCTGCAGTCGTGCAGTCATGGACTGTGTGGCTGGTCCCAGCGGAGGCTTGAGTCCTCCCTCGGGCATGGGTGTGTCTGTTTGTCCTTAGGATAATTTAGATTAAGTAGTGTGTAAGCTTAGGGACTGATGACCTTAGTAGTTAAGTCCGAAAAGATTTTTTTTTAAAGGAACCTTCCAGAACCTCATTGACATTCTATCTGCGTCAACTCTCTCCCTGCACTTCTGGCAGCAGGGCGCACTGCACATGACTGTTATTCATGCTTTTGACAGCTGGTGACGTTAAGGGGGGTAGGATGTCAAACGGGACGACTTGGAGCAGGAGAGGCACCAGAGGACATTTTCATTTCCACTGTCTATACTTTTACGAATAAATTCATAAAACTTTGTCAAAATGACCAGAAAGGATTCAGGATTTACACTTATAGCAGTGGAAGTTCAAATTATAAGAAAATATTTTTTGTTTTAACATTTGAAATTTGACCTTTTTTCACTTACCATTGGCTGCATTTGTTGCTATAGGTACACTCTCCTTCATAAGTAAGGGAGATTCTTCGATGAATTTTGCACAGTATACAAACCATACTTACAGGTGTATGAAACTATAGAATTTTCCAAATCTATTGAAAACTGTGGTAAAAATTGAGATAATTAACTATAAAATTTGAGTTTTTTTCTAAACATGAAGTTTAAAATGTAACAGCACCTTCCTTTTTTCATAAATTAAATAATTTCTAGAGTTTCATACACGTGTAAGTATGGTTTGTATGCTATGCAAAATTCATCGAAGGATCTCTCTTACATATGAAGAAACGTGTACCTACAGCAACAAACGCAGCCAATAGTAAGTGAAAAAATGATGAACTTTCACATGTAAAACAAAATTAATTTTCTTATGTTTTTGAACTTCCACTGCTATGAGTCTGAATCCTTAATCCTTCCTGGTCATTCTAACAAAGTTTTATGAATTTATTCGTAAAGTATAGACAGTGGAATTAAAAAGTCCTGTGGTGTCTCTCCTGCTCCAAGACTTTCCGTTTAACGTCCTACCCCCCTTAATGTGACTGGACGGTGTACCTTGTATTGGCGTTTTCAAGAAATACAACCACAATAGTGTCGCTGATGTCGTGGACAGCTCCGTCCACGGCTTTGAAATTGCAATACCCCGCGAATATGCATACCCTCGGTCAGAGAAAGGAATATCGTTCTTTCACGCAGTGTGCAAAGTTCATTGAACCCGCTGTTTCTGACCCCGGAATTTTATTGGTGTAAATCCAAACCGACATTCCAACTAGCTACTGCCCTTACAAATATCCTGTCCGATAATCAAAATATTTTCACCGTTTATTGGCGGTAAATTCAGTTGTAATTTCTGCCCTCCGTCCAGCTTTACAAATGTAGTTTTCAATTTACATTTCCACATCATAAATACCCCTGTCACAAGCACTATGTTTTATATATAAATTCAATATGTGTCCTTAGAGTAAACATACATTGCACCAGAAGAGCTTTCAAATATCGGGAGAGATAACGAATTTTATTGATAATAATGTATGTTCTAATCCAATGCAAAATAATTTGCTCTCCCAGTGTTAAACAGTTATGTTGATCAAGAGCTATACTGCTGCAACTTTTTTTTTCCTTTATTGAATTTCGAGTCCCCCGAAGGGGGCGGGCTGGCAGCAGCTTAGTATGCCGCTCTTCAGCCTACAGACTTTGTTTGAATAAGATGAAGAGAATAAATAATAAAAACAGGCGATAAAATCGGGAGACTTAAATAGTAACAGGGATAAAAACTTGTGGAACTTAAAACATAGAACAAAGCTGTGATGATGCTAATAAAATACATACGAAGCAGACAGATAAAATAATAGACAGACAATTAAAAAAAAAAAACACGGCGACTGTCTGGTTTCTGTTCGCAAAAGACATAAAAGTCACACCCAGCGACAGCATGGTTTCTGTTCGCAACACTAGAAAGACGAACAACACTGAACATTCAATGGAACACTGCACTAAAAAGTTGACAAATGTGACATACCACAGCAGAGAGCAGGAGGGGGGAAACTGGACAGATGATGGAAAAGTAAAGAAAGGAGGGGGGGGGGGGGAGGAAGGAGAGGAATAGAGAAGGGGGGGCGGGGGGGGGGTATGAGGCAAAGGAGCCGATGGAGGATGAGGACCCATAAGAGGGGTGGGGGTGCTGTGTAGACTCAACAGGGAGTGGGGAAGGCAGAGGAGGGGACTGCTGCAACAAAAGTCTGTCTGTTTTATACGCATCGCTAGTTTCACTGCATTCACTGTAGCCGAGGTATTTCATTGGTCTTTTGCTACACACACTGTGCCAAGGTTGGTATGGTTCCTAAGTATGACCTAAATTGGCAATACCTCCACCGTGTGCGATTTACGAACTCGCTGTCAGAAAGTGTGTGGCCAGCAAGAGAAAGTGAACAGCGACAGTGTGGAGCGGCAGGAGGAAGCAGAGAGTTGTAACAGCTTTCAATGTAAACAGGCGTCCGCAGCTGGTCTGACGTGTGCTTTTAAGCTTATGCTTTGAGAGACTGTATATCAGACGTCTGCATCCGGATGGGCCTGTACGGTGGAAGAGTGCGCATTTGCGGTGTTTGTAGCGAGCCAGGGCTGCTCACGCTCTTCGTGTAAGAAGGTACTGTCATTTTTGATGAATTTCATCTTGAATTGTGCTGAGCTACGTTGAGTCCGGCAACAGAATGTATTCCTGCATTAAAGCACACAGAGTGTTTCTTCGGGCGCTGATATTTATGCTTGCTGTTTTCTGAATCTGAGTTGCATTCGTGATCAGCTATCAGTGAACATGATGTGTGCTGATATTTAAGCCAGTCAGCAGTTGTACTGAAAGGAATAAAAGTGAGATAGTGTTAATACTTTCACCCTTCTTTACATCCTCTGCTTTACTGCAGATGACGTGTCACTGAGCACATTTGTACTGTGCATGCAGTACACGAGAGGTGCCTAGTTGTTTCCACTGCCCTGTGTAGAATACATAAGTTCTTGTACACTTCACTAACCTGCTGTCTTCATGATGATGATGTCCCCAGCGCAGAAAACAGCACGCAGGTCGTGGATTCTTTTTCTTGAAGCTGAAATTAACTTCGCAAGGAACTGCTGCTACGAATAAACTATAACTCATCTGGGATGCCACTCGCGTTCTTATTTATATAGACACGAGAATCTATTCTTGATTCAAATGGCTCTGAGCACTATGCGACGTAACTTCTGAGGTCGTCAGTCGCCTAGAACTTAGAACTAATTAAACCTAACTAACCTAAGGACATCACACACATCCATGCCCAAGGCAGGATTCCAGACTGTAGCGCCTAGGCCCGCACAGCCACTCTGGCCGGCGAAACTATTCTTGATCACAACGTATTGATCTTTCCACAGCCGTTATATCTGGCTAAAATAACATGAAATACATCCTGCCACAGACATCATGTCTGTCTACTGGAACCGTCAGAACTGGAGAATAAAATTACATGAATCAAATACTACTATTACAGACAACATGTCTGTACCTAGCGACGGTCGGAACTGTAGTAAATAAAATTGGATGAAACAAAGACTGCTACAACAGACAACATGTCTGTCTGCTACAACGGTCAGAACTGGAGAGCCGGACTGCCCGTAACACTTCGCGAGCCAAGCCAGCAAGGCGTGACCCGAACGCCACCGAAGTGCATCGGCAGTAATATCGTCAGTCTTTTGTTTTAGCAATACTTTGATTTTAATAACTTAGAAATGACTGATTGATAGCTGGCTGTTGAGAGATGTTTATTTAAAAAAATGAAGTAATTTGGATGACAGGTTTAATTAATAATAGCAACTAAACTTTAACGTTTTGGCTCCCTACCGCCGAACACAGCAGCCAATCACAGAGCAGCAGCATCATGCAGACGGTCTTTCTCACGGGAATGGTACCGAATCTAACATCTGTCACCGGTACCTCATCCCACATTGCGTCATCTCTATGCTTCTTGCATCTCCACTGCCCTGGAAATAGCTTCCTGGAGCCTAATATGATGGCTCAATCATGCAGAAATATTACAGGTTGAACTGCCTTGATGTGAATAACACTGATTACTGGCTGTTAATTACAGTCTGTTGCAGGCTCGATTCCCTTTACGTTTATTACGTGAAAGAATCGATGTGCTAAATGCCTGCCACATGTGGGAAGGAGAGTGAAGCCGGTGAAGCACCCACTGAATAAGGAAGGCTAACGTTGTTTACGTCTTACATTATGATGAATGTACTGTATGCAGCTAAAGTTAGTTGGACGTGCTGCAAGATAGTTTTCCTTATGACAGCTGTAACAGCCGCCAAGCAGTTCCATTTCCTATGTTTGCATAGTAATGTGACAAAGAGAACCATATGATCAAGAGTTTCCATGGTAGCTATGGTTTTATGTGTGTACTGGCTTTCAAATTAATTTTTTTCACATAATCATCACTTGCCCGTCTATCTTAAGTGTATATTCCTCAAGGACATTGTGGTTTATATGACTCAGTTCGGTATTACTTGTCAGTTTATTAATAGCTACAGCATTATTTCCTTCTGCAGATAAGAGTTGTTTACTGTTGCGTTACTTCTCAGCGTTTCTTTTTCTTAATATTGCGTCTCCTGAATTCACTCTTACAGCCAAACTTGTTTCAATAACTGGAGGACATTTTGACTAAAGCTGTCTCGATGAGAGGTTATTTGCTAAATTAATTCCTTGAGTGGTTCATGTAAGGGAACGTTCAAGTGCTTTAAGTAATTTTTGATTGTTCTTAAATTCATATTTCTTGGAGCTCTGAAGTCACGTTTGTTAGCTTTGTCATGCTGATGTGGGTAATTCTAGTATTTTATTAATCCTCAGCAACTGTCGTATATAACGGAATAATAAGCAACCAATTGAATAAAGAAGAATTCATTTCCTTACATGTTTCGGGCACTTCTGAAGTAGGGCACCAAGTGCCCGAAACCGGTAAGAAAATTAAATTTCTTTTACGCAAGTGGTTGATTATTATTTCGTTATATACGACAGTTGTTGAGGATTAATAAAATACTCAAATTACCCACTTCAGCATGACAAAGCGAACAAACGTGCCCTTCTTCAGAAGTGCCCGAAACGTGTAAGGAAATGGATTTTTCTGTATGCAATTGGTTGCTTATTATTCCGTTAAAAGTGAGTTAGTGTTAAATTTAACAATATTATCCACAACTCAAAAATATTGTCCTCTTCTCACTTAACATTTACCCGCGATTTTTCGAACTTTGTTCCTCTAATTACACCAAGAACTCATCATAAAAGTTTTGCAGCTAATGCTGAGAGGATTGCTGTCATAAATGCTTTTTTTTGTAATTTATCGTGTTCGGAGATATCGCAGAGTATGCATTAGCTCCATGACGTGATGAGACACCTTCGTACGTGGCTTTAGTGCAGTTTTCCGTCCTAAATGTGAAAAACGTAATGACCTGAGTAACGACGACCAACATAAAGCGTGAAGCAAAGCTTTCCCTTGACACCGAAGTCAGATAACCGTAAAGTCCCTACCGCGAGCCATAAGCGTGTTTTACGATCGCACTTTAACGCAGAAACGACGCTACTCGCTCATCGTTTACTACCAAGTTCTCCATGCACTAGGTTACGAGGAAGCCACGCACTACGATTACCGAGAGAAATTCGGGCTTCCAGTATTAATCTATATGCCAAATGTACGATCCTATACTCAAAAGAACATCTTTCATTTTTGACGTGGCAGTACAACCATTTTCATTCAGTAGCTGTACGTTTACCTTAACCTATTCTTTATAAAAGTTTTCGGCAGTGATTGCTACTAGTCGCATTTCGTGGCGGTAGAATCGTCTTTTTCCTGCTACAGGTTTCGGGTTGCCTAGCGACTCATCATATGGTGTACAGTTAACAGTAATAGTTCGTAGCATTCTGGGGTCGTTATGCAGCTGTGTCAAGATAGAACAAAATCGAAAGAATATAATCACTCAATGTGGCGAAATTACCGTAGCTGTTTACACCATAAAAACACACCGCTAACGTCTGCCTGATGGCGTTGCTCACAATTATTTGATTCGATAACACCACTCGATGTACCCAAATCATTTCAGAGGACATTGTTCGTGGTCGCTAGTTTCTTTCCCCCTTTCTTTTAGAAATCATATCCATTACACTTAAGAAGTGACTTGCCTATTTTTAACTTTTCTTCGCACTCTTCAACGTTGTTGCTTCTACATGATGGAACATAATGGGCTTCTAACACTACAAATGGTTCAAATGGCTCTGAGCACTATGGGACTTTACTTCTGAGGTAATCAGTCCCCTAGAACTTAGATCTACTTAAACCTAACTAACCTAAGGACATCATACACATCCATGCCCGAGGCAGGATTCGAACCTGCGGTCGCGCTGTTCCAGACAGTAGCGCCTTGAACCGATCGGCCACTCCGGCCGAGTTTTAACACTACACTAAATCTTGGAATGATGCTAATACTTCTAAAACGATATAACTGGTACATTACCCGATGTCAGCGTCCAGTAACGTAGATGCTTCGGCGCCGTGTTACATGGCAACAGACGCAATATTTTCCTAAACGTTCTGAGAACGCCTTTAGTACCAAGTGCGTAGCGCTTATCGTTAATATAGCAACTAAGAGTAGCTTCGCAACTTTATTCTTCCTTTTGTATTGTGTAATTACATTAAGCAAATACTGCGAAAGACTGACACCGGAAAGGAATTGGGTTGCCGCTGAATTATGCAGCCAAGAGTAATACGACAGTTTTTGTGCTGGAGTCCCACGTAGTCCGCCCAAAATCAGTAGTACGTGGCTGTAAGAATTTTGTAATTGTAAATCTGTTTGGCACCTGAACTGGAAGACTTTCCCAGAGTGTAGTATAATAGTGAGGGACAAGGTGAAGACAGTGCTGATGTGGAGTTAATGTTTGCTGGTGTTAAACGCAAGGCAACAAAAGACCGAGCGAGGTGGGGAAGTGGTTAGCACAGTAGACTTGTATTCGGGAGGACGACGTTTCAAACCCGAGTCCGACCATTCTGATTTAGATTTTCCATGATTTTCCTAGATCGCTTCAAACAAATGCTGAGATGGTTCCTTTAAAAGGACATGGCCGACTTCCTTCCCCATCCTTCCCTAATCCAATGGGACCAATGACCTCATTGTTGGATTCCCTCTCCCAAATCAACCAACCAACCAGCAAACAAAAGAATGTAACCTCTTAAATTAAGTGAACTCGAAAATAATCTACCATACTAGGCATTCTACCATTGCATAAGGATGGAAAACGAACATAAGTATCTTACAACATTTGAATCAGCCACGCATTTTGTGAGTATTATTGCAACCAGCACAAAAAGACGAATACGTTCCTCTGTAAAAGACTGACGGAAAAGTGTGGAATCAGCTACCTCGATCCTCATTCCCTTTCTTCAACAAAAAGGGGGTCCACAACTCTTTTGTGGATATGTGTGTAGCGAGCACAGGGCCCCGAGCTAATGTGCCCCTCCTTCCCTTCCGGGCTGCATACCTTCCTATTCCACATCCTTCCCCATCCCCCATCTTCGCCTCCCCCCCCCCCCCCCCGTCACCTCCGCCTGTTTCCTTCCCTTTCTCCCCCTCTGGCAGTATGTTTTGTGCCTACGTCCGGAGACGGACGCTCGAAAATGTAACACATTCTTCGCTTTCTATGCTTGCAAGTCTTCATCCTTCCTCTTTCCTTCTCTTTTCCTTACCTCTTCTCTTTACCCTTTCTCCGCTGCGGCGTTTCAGACCTCTCTTCTTTCCTTTCCCCTTCTTTGCGTTTCCCTTTCGCTTTTTTCCTCCCTGTGTGTGTCTGAAGGCCGACCCACGCATTTCCATGCGTATATGGTGACGGGGTAACGCGTAATTCCCCACCCCGGGTAGACAGGTAGGACACGTACGTACCCCCTGGTAATGGCCAGGCCCAGGGAGGACTGATTACCTGAGATGATACCTTCCGAAAGTGCCGATTGGTCCCTTTGTCCGGATCTCGGGAGGTGTGACCTGAGGTGTGAACAATCACCTAAGGCGGTAGTGCCCTCAGAGAGGGCCCCCGCAAGGGAGGAGTGCACCATCGGAGACGCCGGTAATCATGGGGGATACTTCTGCAATGGTTTCCTCATCTTCTACTATGTCTGCTCACAAGCGTAAGTTCAATGAGTCTCAGCCACAGACAGTTCTACCATCGTTGCCACAGTTCCTTGTTGTTTCTCGGTCTGACGAAGGTCACGACTTCTCCACGGTCAACCCTTTCATTATTCAGAAAGGTGTCGACGCAATTGCAGGTCCTGTAAAGTCTTGTTCCATATTACGAAATGGCACCTTGTTGTTAGAAACAGTCAGTGCTCTACAGGCACAAAAATTGCTGCGTTCTTCACTGCTACACACCTTCCCTGTCCGGGTGGAAGCGCACCGCACTTTAAATTCCTCACGTGGAGTCGTTTATACATGCTCCCTCGACGGATTCTCTGACGAGGAAGTTCAACACTACCTGTATGACCAGGGCGTAACGGCCGTTCATCGAGTCATGAAAAGGGTTGACACGAACATCGTTCCAACCCGTACTGTCTTCTTGACATTTGACAGAGTTCAACTCCCATCGAACATCAGAGCGGGCTAGGAGATAATTTCCGTTCGCCCTTACATCCCAAACCCTACGCGTTGCTATCGGTGTCAGCGGTTCAATCATACCAGCCAGTCCTGTTCCAATCCTGCCAAATGTGTTACGTGTGGCAAGGATGCCCATGAGGGTGCGTGTCCACCTCCATCCCCTCGTTGCATCAACTGTATGGGTGGCCACGCTGCTTCCTCTCGAGATTGCCCCATTTTTAAAGACGAAAAGCTCATTCAGGAAATCAGAGTGAAGGAAAAGGTGTCGACCTTTGCTGCTCGAAAATTATTCGCCAGTCGAAAGCCCACAGTGCCTCAGACAGGTAAATCCAGCACTGTCCTTTCCTCTCCTTGGTCAACAAAGGAGGTGGCCATGCAGGCTTGTGATCTCTCTTTCAGTGCCATAGTCGTCAGATCGGCCAGCGCAAAGATCGCCCGTTCAACCTCCCCACTTTCGCCTGCCAACTCTAAGGCTCACCCTTCATCGGGTTCTGCTAAATCTCGAGCCCAAAAGTCAGACACCCGGACTTCCAAAAAAGAGCCTACACATTAAGATTTTTTACGTACTCCAAATTCACAACCATCAGTTCCTCCTTCATCTAAACATCCTGTTTCCATGAAGGCTAATAAGAAACCCAGTTCCTCTCCTTCTCCGCCAGGGCGTGTCTCATCTACAGCACCACCTGGCGGTAGCCACCCTCGGCCGTCTTCTGTGTCGTCAAGGCGTACTGCTGGCAGCCGATCAACCGGCCGGTCGCTGGTGGCAGGAGCTGCTCCTGAACAACCTATGGATCAGGATCTTCTGCCTTCGGCTGACTGCCGTTCCACGCTGTCAGTCGCAAGCTCTGAGCTGTCGTTGAGTTGAGGGCAACCTTGGTCACATTCTTCCATTTTCTGTCCACCCTATGTCCATTATCCATTGGAATATCCGCGGCACTCGAGCCAATCGGGATGAATTGTCGATCCTCTTACGATCCTACTCGCCGGTCATCCTCTGTATTCAGGAAACAAAGCTGCGTCCCCACGACCGCTTTGTTTTCCCCCATTTTCAGTCAGTCCGATTTGATCTCCCCTCTGTTGAAGGCACTCCAGCACATGGAGGATTCATGATTCTTCTCCATGATACTCTCCATTATCACCCAATCCCCTTCCAAGCTGTCGCTGTCCGTCTTTCCCTTTCTGGATACACCTTCTCTCTTTGTACTGTATACATTCCATCGTCCACACCAATGGCACGAGCTGATCTCCTTCGTCTTCTCGGACAGCTTCCACACCCCTATTTGCTGGTTGGGGGACTTCAATGCCCACCACCCGCTTTGGGGATCTCCACATCCTTGTCCGCGTGGCTCACTATTACTAGACGTCTTCCACCAAGCGGATCTTGTTTGCCTCAACACTGGGGACCTTACATTTTTGTCTGCGTCCACGACAAATTTCTCTCATTTGGACCTTTCGGTCGGTACTGTTCTGCTAGCTCTGCGCTTCGAATGGTTCGCCCTTGCTGATACACACTCGAGTGACCACTTTCCATGTGTCCTTCGATTGCAGCCACACTTGCCATATATGTGCCCGCGACACTGGAAGTTTGCCCAAGCCGATTGGACACATTTTTCGTCTCTAGCGACGTTCGATGACAGTCACTTTTCTAGCGTCGACGATGAGGTCACTCACATTACAGACATTATTCTTTCAGGTGTGGAACGTTCAATACCTCGCACCTCCGAATTGCCCCGGAGCCCCCCAGGTCCTTGGTGGAACGAGGCATGCCGTGACGCAATACGTGAGCGGCGGCGTGCTCTTCGCGTTTTCAGACACCATCCTACATTGGCCAACTGTATCCGCTATAAGCAGTTCCGTGTGCGATGCCGTCGCGTCATCCGCGATAGCAAGAAGGCAAGCTGGGACTTCTTTACTAGCTCATTTAACACCTTCACTCCCTCCTCGCAAGTTTGGAGTCGGATTCGACGGTTATCTGGCGCGCCTAGTTTCTCTCCGGTCTCTGGGCTCACTGTCGCGCATGATACATTAGTGGACCCCGTCGCAATTTCTAACACTTTGCTGAGATTTCGAGCTCTTCAAATTACCCGCCAGCGTTTTTCCCGAAGAAACGCGCTACGAAAATGCAACCTCTTGCCTTCTCCTCTCAAAATCGCGAAAGCTACAACACTGTTTTCTCCATGCGGGAACTCCAACATGCACTCTCTTCTTCTCGCTATTCCGCCCCAGGACCGGATGGTATCCACATCCGAATGTTGCTGCATTTACCATACCATAGTCTGCGTTACCTCCTTTGCCTTTATAATCGAATTTGGACCGACAGTACTTTTCCCAGATGGCGGCGGGAAGCTATCGTCGTTCCTGTTCCGAAACCTGGAAAGGACAAACATCTCCCCTCTAGCTATCGCCCCATTTCTCTCACGAGTAGTGTATCTAATGTTTTGGAGCATATGGTGAATTGCCGTTTAGCTTGGTGGCTGGAGTCCCGCAGTCTTTTAACACCTGCCCAATGCGGTTTCCGAAAGCATTGTTCTGCAGTTGACCATCTTGCCCTCTCCACTTATATCATGAACAATTTTCTCCGGAAACACCAAACGGTAGCAATATTTTTTGATCTGGAGAGAGCATACGATACCTCTTAGAGGACAGGGATCCTCCGCACACTGTTCCCTTGGGGCTTTCGAGAGTCGGCTGCTCCTTTTTCTTCGCGAATTTATGGCAGAGCGCACATTTAGAGTGCGGGTGAACACTGCTCTCTCCCGTACTTTCTCCCAAGAAAACGGGGTACCCCAGGGCTCTGTGCTAAGTGTTGTACTGTTTGCCATTGCCATAAATCCCATTATGGATTGTCTCCTTCCTGATGTCTCGGGCTCCCTCTTTGTGGACGCTTTTGCGATCTACTACAGCTCTCAACGGAACAGCCTTCTTGAACGACGTCTTCAATGTTGTCTCGATCGCCTCCACTCTTGGAGCATCGAAACCGGCTTCCGCTTTTCTCCCAGTAAGACCGTTTGTGTTAATTTTTGTCGTCGTACGGAGTTTCTTCGACCTTCCTTACATCTGGGACCTGTCAACCTTTCGTTTTCGGACGTCGCTAAATTCTTGGGTCTTATGTTTGACAGAAAACTGTGCTGGTCCTCCCACGTTTCCTATCTTTCGGCTTGCTGTCTGCGATCCCTCAACACCCTCTGTGTCCTGAATGGTACCGCCTGGGGAGCGGACCGAGTGGTCCTCCTCCGCCTCTATCGCGCCTTAGTGCGATCGAAATTGGACTATGGAAGCATAGTTTACTAATCTGCTCGGTCGTCTATTCTTCGTCGTCTCGACTCTATCCACCACCGTGGATTACGTTTAGTGTCTGGAGCTTTTTAAACCAGCCCTGTGGAAAGCCTGTAACCTCCCCCTCACTTATCGACCTTAATGACAGTGAAAAATTAAACCGCGTGTACCTAATGGAAATTTGGGAAAAGCAATCGTCACCGAAGTTAATCTGTCGGTAAAGAGGGAGGAAAGGGTCACATCTAAATGAAAGGAAAAATGCAAATGAAACTGGTGGAAATTATTTTTGGAAAAAGGTAAAGTTAATGAAGAAAGTAAATGTGCGGTCTTTACGCTAACAATTAACTAGCGGTAATTAGATATTTGAGATTTGGGGGAAATTATGGTCGCCAGGCCTATGGACAATTACTATATTAACTGAAAAAGAAAGGTTATTACACATATAATCAGCACTAGAAGCGTGGCGACTGAAGGTTGACACGTGTAGTGTGAAAACTGAAAGTTTGTCAGAAGTAATAAATTTCGCTACACTCTGACATAATTTAGGAAAAGAATTAATAAAACCGGAAAATTGAAAGTTAATTTAGAGACTGAAATTAATAGTGTGCTTTGTTCCTGAAGCACTACGAAATTCAGTAAAATAAGGTTAGTCTTGGGCTACCTCAACAATCATTTCAAAAGCTACTTGAATCTACGCAATTTAGAAATAAGAGATTTAACTTTGAACTTGAATTAAATGATTCTGAACAATTAACAATAGTAAAATTTAGTACGTACCAAGCTGAGCTGCAGTCACAGGTAAGCTAAAATATGGTAACAAAACTCGCACTCTTAGTTTGTGCTTGTGTAATCTAAATATTGTAGCCAGCTATGAATACTTTAACTGAACTTTGAACTTAAAGCTGTGAAATGGAATGATATTACGTTAATGCTGGCGTATGAATTTCAACGACACTCGGGTTCATTCTGGAAAAGGAAGGGACCCTGCTTGGTAATGAAATTGGGACAATGAGCAACAACGATTCATGCTACGTTGCTGTAATTTTGTGATTTGAACAGTTTGAAAAGCTGAGGTCTGCCATACTGTTCTATAACTTTACGTGCTACCAGTCTTCCTTGTTGGTTGATTGAAGGTTTGAAGTCGTCGATCGAGGAGGTGGCGACAGTCACTCATTGTCGGCCGTCGCTGTTGCAGAAACTGGATGTTGGCGCGCCTTCTTCTCGACACGGTCTCCAGCCGAAATGGGCTCTTGATGTGTGCCAGCTAACGCTTTCCGTCCGCGACACCGTGTCAGAAACTACACTCCTGGAAATGGAAAAAAGAACACATTGACACCGGTGTGTCAGACCCACCATACTTGCTCCGGACACTGCGAGAGGGCTGTACAAGCAATGATCACACGCACGGCACAGCGGACACACCAGGAACCGCGGTGTTGGCCGTCGAATGGCGCTAGCTGCGCAGCATTTGTGCACCGCCGCCGTCAGTGTCAGCCAGTTTGCCGTGGCATACGGAGCTCCATCGCAGTCTTTAACACTGGTAGCATGCCACGACAGCGTGGACGTGAACCGTATGTGCAGTTGACGGACTTTGAGCGAGGGCGTATAGTGGGCATGCGGGAGGCCGGGTGGACGTACCGCCGAATTGCTCAACACGTGGGGCATGAGGTCTCCACAGTACATCGATGTTGTCGCCAGTGGTCGGCGGAAGGTGCACGTGCCCGTCGACCTGGGACCGGACCGCAGCGACGCACGGATGCACGCCAAGACCGTAGGATCCTACGCAGTGCCGTAGGGGACCGCACCGCCACTTCCCAGCAAATTAGGGACACTGTTGCTCCTGGGGTATCGGCGAGGACCATTCGCAACCGTCTCCATGAAGCTGGGCTACGGTCCCGCACACCGTTAGGCCGTCTTCCGCTCACGCCCCAACATCGTGCAGCCCGCCTCCAGTGGTGTCGCGACAGGCGTGAATGGAGGGACGAATGGAGACGTGTCGTCTTCAGCGATGAGAGTCGCTTCTGCCTTGGTGCCAATGATGGTCGTATGCGTGTTTGGCGCCGTGCAGGTGAGCGCCACAATCAGGACTGCATACGACCGAGGCACACAGGGCCAACACCCGGCATCATGGTGTGGGGAGCGATCTCCTACACTGGCCGTACACCACTGGTGATCGTCGAGGGGACACTGAATAGTGCACGGTACATCCAAACCGTCATCGAACCCATCGTTCTACCATTCCTAGATCGGCAAGGGAACTTGCTGTTCCAACAGGGCAATGCACGTCCGCATGTATCCTGTGCCACCCAACGTGCTCTAGAAGGTGTAAGTCAACTACCCTGGCCAGCAAGATCTCCGGATCTGTCCCCCATTGAGCATGTTTGGGACTGGATGAAGCGTCGTCTCACGCGGTCTGCACGTCCAGCACGAACGCTGGTCCAACTGAGGCGGCAGGTGGAAATGGCATGGCAAGCCGTTCCACAGGACTACATCCAGCATCTCTACGATCGTCTGCATGGGAGAATAGCAGCCTGCATTGCTGCGAAAGGTGGATATACACTGTACTAGTGCCGACATTGTGCATGCTCTGTTGCCTGTGTCTATGTGCCTGTGGTTCTGTCAGTGTGATCATGTGATGTATCTGACCCCAGGAATGTGTCAATAAAGTTTCCCCTTCCTGGGACAATGAATTCACGGTGTTCTTATTTCAATTTCCAGGAGTGTATCATAGCAAGTCGAGCGCAGTTACATGCTGCCAAACCCTGAAAGCGCGGCAACACGCGGGAGCGTCACACAACACACCTGCTCCACTGCCCTACTCCAACCAGACTTCGCTCTGCCCGCGCTCCACGCGGCCGAGTTCACACTACCAAAGATCCTAAACACTTCGGTTCTCCACACGACCTATCGATGTGTTCGTTCGACAGCATAGTTTTCCCTAGGCAAGACCCAGCATAAAAATACAAATAGTATTTACAAAACAAACCGACATAAATGCATAAATATACATATACAAATAGTAAAACAATTACAATATATAAAGACGCAGAAATGTCATATCTTCAGGTAACAAAATAAGGAAAAAAATTATAGTACAGTAGATGGAAATAGGAGGATACGCATTTCCGGCGTTACAAGCCTTTATGCTGAGACTGCTGAACCTCCGCTGTCCAATCGGCGAGCTGTCCTTCTGAGTCGTTATGCCTGCAAATCCGGCTCATGACATTTTTTTCGACGCCTCCTTGGATTTAGGGTATGCAGGCCGCCCTTCCTCCCTATTACCACCGGGAGTCCGCTTCCGTCAACTGCTCCATTCTCTTTCCTTCCGCTTTCCTAAAACTTTCTTGACAACTTGGGGTACAGCACCTCCTTGGCTCCGTCCCCGGACCTGCCTGCTCCGTGACCTTTGTCAGGGTCCCAAGGATGGTACCCCTTCACTTGTTTATCGTCGGGCATTTGCTGCTCTATGCGTACAAATGAAGGATGCCACATTTCTTTACACTGATGGCTCAAAAACATCGTTAGGGGTTGGGAGTGCCTATATTGTTGGCGACACCTCAAATCAATTTCGGCTTCCCGACCAGTGTTCGGTTTATACTGCGGAGCTTTACGCTGTTCTCCAGGCTGTCCAATACATCCGTCGCCATCAGCGGATACAGTATGTTATCTGTTCAGATTATCTCAGCTCTCTCCTCAGTCTCCAAGCTCTCTAACCTGTCGACCCTCTGGTCCACCGGATTCAGGACTGCCTCCACTTGCTCCACTTGGGGGGCGTCTCTGTGGCGTTCCTCTGGCTCCCAAGACACGTTGGTATCTGTGGAAATAAGGCGGCCGATATAGCGGCCAAGGCAACAGTCTCTCTTCTTCGGACAGCTAGTCGCACGATTCCTTTCGCCGATCTACGTAGTGTTTTATGTTGTCATGTTGCTTTTTTATGTCACGCACATTGGTCGACACTTCCCAATAATCAATTGCGGGACGTGAAAACTCTTCCCTGTGCTTGGACCTCTTCCTCCAGAACGCGTCGTCGGGAGGACGTAATTTTAACTAGACTCCGGATAGGGCACTGTCTTTTTAGCCATCGACATATTTTAAGTGGTGATCCTCCCCCACTTTGTCCGAACTGCTCTCAGCTGTGGACAGTAAGACACCTTTCACTTGAGTGCCCCTATTTTACTCCGTTACGCGCCCGTCTACAGCTGTCGCCTGATATATTTTCCATTTCAGCAGATGACGCGCGCTCAGCCGATCGCGTTCTCGAGTTTATTAGTGCCAGTGAGATGACGTCAGTCATTTCAAGCTCTTTTTGGGACAACCAACCCCCTTCTATAGTGGTTTTTTAAAGCTTTCCTTCTGTTTTTAGTTTCTCTAATTTTTTGAGTTTTGTTCCCATTGCTGCTGGTTTCCAGTTTCGTTTTTAGCTTTTCCGAAGTCACAGACTGGGCGCTAATGACCGTAGCAGTTTTGCGCCTTAAAACCAAAACAAAACAAACAAAATATCTCCCACTGTCTCCTTTTTCTCTCATTGATTTACAGACATCCCACTCTCACTGTCCCCTGTCTCCTTTTCTGTTGGTTTCCCGCTGCCTCTGTCTCCACCATACTTCATCACATCCAACTTACATTTTCGCCTATACCGACGTGTTTAAAATATCGGTTTAAAATGCGTCCTCCGCTATAACTACGTGTTAAAAGTTCGCCGGTCCGAGAGGGCCAGACCCGCCACTCCGCACACACTAAGCACATGTATGGTCTCCTCATCCGTACTTTCCATTTCCACTGTCACCTCTCTCTTTTCTCCAACTGCTTCTACCTCAATCCACAGCTCTCTCTTTACAAGTGCCATTGCCTCCTACTGACCATCTTAGGACATACCCTCTCTCTCTGAGTCCGCTGGTACTGTCTTCATCCATTTATCATTCTCTTTCACTGCCACATTTTCTCTCCCACAATGTCACTGTCTCCTCTCCTTTCCACGGTTACCGTCTCTGTGCTGCAGGAAGTTTGAGACAGTTGGCTCCACAGTTTTCTGACAGAGTCTTTGGAAGAGGAACATTCTAACCATTTTAGTGCCCCGAGTAGAGAATTTTCCCCCTGATCGCCTTCTCTTCCCTGTCGCAGCAGGGTGCGCTTCTAATACAAAACGAACTATAGTAGGACAGTAAACTTTTACGGTTTATTTATATACTTCCACACATTAAAGCAGACATCAGCTACAATCTACAGTGTGCTTTAAACTGTTTAATTGCGTTTAACTTCCGTCTGAATATGCTGCTAATTTTCAAATGAATGTTCTAAACGTACGGTGCATCGGAATGCCGGTATGCTGGCTGTTGTTAATAAGTTTGACCTCACCCATCTGTCATCACAGCAGGCCTCGGAATTAGGCGATTTATTGGGGAGGTTCCCTGAGCTTCTCTGTGATAGACTGGCGGTTACTAATGTTCTTAACTACTACATTCGTCTATCTTACGATATTCCAGTCAGGCAGTCCCCATATCGTCTCTCACAGCCTAATATGAAGATACTAAGAGCAAAGATATCTAAAATGCTTGAGCAAGGAGTTGTTAGGCCTTCCACATCTGCTTATGCCTCCCCTATAAGGAGCGAGATTTTAGGCCTGTTGTTGACTACCGGTGCCTGAACACCAAGGTTGTCCTTGAATCAGTTCCTCTATCTGATCTTCACAACTATTTTAGTTGGTTCGCCGGCGCTAATTGGTTTACTGCGCTCGATTTGAATCAAGATTCCATTAGCCAAAGAATGTAAGTGTGTTACTGCTTTTGTACTGATTGGAATCTGTTTGAGTTTAACGGGGTTCCCTTTGGTTTGGCCACTGGCAAGCCGTCCTGACTCGTTTACTGGATAACATTCTTGGGGACTTGAAATTTGTTTGTGTTTATAATTATTTGTACGACTTAGTAATTTATAGTCCTATCGTTGCAGGGACATTTGGATCACATTCAGCAAGTCTTTGCTAGATTGCAAGGAGCCGGTTTAACTGTTACACCCAGTAAGTTGACTTCAGCCAGGAAGCAGGTATCTTTCTTAGGTGACCTAGTATCAGGCCAGAGTATACGCATTGACCAGGAGCGGACTAAGGCATTGAGAGCTCTCCCGCCGCTTAGTGATGAACGTGGGATCGCCAGGTTCATAGGTATGGCGAATTTTTTAGGCGTTTTGTCCCTAATTTTGCTCAGTTGGCGGCTCCTTTAAATAACCTGCGCCGGTAAGGGGTGCGTTTTGAATGGGGACCTGCCCAAGTAGACGCGTTTGAGCATATTAAGGCAGCTATAGCCAGTCCTCCGGTTCTCGGAGTGCCGGATTTCAATAAAAATTCATTGTACAAACAGACGCATCTACTGTGGGAATTTCCGCCGTCCTCCTCCAGAAGTTCGAGGGACAAAGGCAGCCGTTTGCGTATGCGTCGCGGGTTAATCAGTGTCGAACTCAGATATCCTGTTTACGAGTGTGAAGCATTGGCCGTCTTGTTAGGCCTGGAGAAGTGTTGCTTTTACCTTGAGCATAGAGTGTTTCTGCTAGAAACCAACAATCAAGAATTAAGCTGGGTATTAGCCACGCCGAGTAAAATTGGCAGTATCGCCAGGTGGGCAGCACGCATTTCAGAGTTTCAGTTCGAGGTTAAACACATAAAGGGGACTGAGAATGTGCTCGCGGACGTCCTCAGCCGTATGTTCACTGAACATCCAACTAGTGAGTGCGTCCAAGATACGGAGCAAGGGATCTTATTTTGTTGTGTTAGGCGAGATCTCTCATTTGTTTGGTGATGTTGCCGACTATCAGAATCAGGACGCCTCTTGGGGACCGGTTAAGGAACGTTTATCGGCTGAGGAACGTTTGGATGGATACGTGACCAGGAAGAGCATTTTGTGTAAACGGGTGGGACGTGCCAAGCAGTTGAAAATCTGTCTGTCAGCCACCCTGGTATGCCCGTTTTCCTTTACTTTCTCAATTCGCTGATTGGCGGGCCCTTAGGAACCTATAAGACCTTGCAGAAAATTAAGAAACATCTGACTTGGCCATCTATGAACCGAGACGTTAGAGAGATAGTTTCTCGGTATCGGCTATGCCGTGTGGCCAAACCTAAGAACGTTGTTTAGCAGGGTTTCTTGATTTCTGAGCGCGAATCCTGCCCCATGCACAAACTCTATATCGATTATGTGGACCCTTACCTCGAACCAAGAGAGGCCATCGGTAAGTACTGGTTATTATTGACGCGTTTTCGAGGTTTACCGGTTTATTCCGAGTCGTAACGTGACTGCTGCTACTACTATCTTGCATTTAACTAATGCTTTTAGTGTTTTTGGCCCCCCTAAGCAAATCGTTAGTGATAATGCGCCGGCCTTTCTTTCGGCTCTCTTCAAAGCCTTCAGTTTTCGAAACGGTGTCAAGCACGTTACTGTCGCGCCATACTACCCGCAGGGTTCCACTCGGAGAGGGTCAATCATAATCTCAAATCCGCATTGATTATTTTACATCAGAAGAGGCCCAGTAAGTGGGATTCTAGTCTCCCTTGACTTAGCTTCGCCTTTAATACTGCCAGCCATAAGGCTTTGAAGGCTACTCTGGTCGCTTTGATCTTTGCTTACCCTGTTAATTCCCCCCTTTCGAACTTATGGGGAATCCAAGATCTAATACCTGCGGATATTACCCCGCAGATCGTCAAAGAAAACTGGAATCGTGCCAGGCGCAATATTCTCAGGGCCTAAAACAAACAAGATGAGCATTATAACCATAATCGATGGGTATTTACGGGTAAGCCAGGAGACCAGGTGTATGTCCGTAATTTTCCCCGAAGGGAGGTGCGTTTTGGAAATCTTGGTAAATTCATTCCCCGTTTCCTGGGACCCTTTACTATTATGCGTATTTTGGGCCCAGTTAATCTTCTGGTTAAGGACAACTGCACCGGTAAGCAATACCGGGTCCATCTTAGTCTAGTTTGGTTAGGCTACGAGTTGGGTTACCCCTCGGGTTGGTGTTCTAGGGGGAGGGGGGGGGGCGAAGTTGAGCCGTATGGGACTCACGTTCTTGCCGTTCATAACTTGGTGTCTTGTAATAGCGGTAGTGGCGACTCGTTTCCTTCTTGTGTTAATGACACCACTGGGTTTGCTAGTGTTGTTTATCCAAGAGTGGCAACAACATCGGTTATCGATAGCCAGTAATGTGGTACTATCATTGGTGCCACAGCTAATATTTCCAGGTCGTCGTGTGTGTCAGGCAGGTCGGCTTCGGACAGAGGAGCGTGGAGGTCCGCAGCGCAAGGGCAGGCCGGGACTGGTGGCGGCATGCAGGCGCTGTCTAACAAATGGGCTGCAGCCGACGACCGAACCCAGAATGTTTGAAGCTTAGTGAACTTTATCCAGTAGTGAAATCTCTATTGTTTGTGATCTCTCTTTTGTTTGCCTGTTGCTGCTCCTATGGTCGGTAAGACCAACCGCAACAAGTGGAGTCTGCCAGGTTGGCAGACGCTATTAGCCGCCTTCTACTGCTTGATGTTAGATCAGATTTAGTGTTATTATTGCTGAAGTGCAACCAGCGGTACCTTACTGCCTAGTGGCCGCTAACGCCCCAGTTACCAGCCTTGGAGATTAGCGTGTACATTTCCTCTTCTTTCCGATGCTGTCCTGCATGGTGTGTAATTTGACAGCTTCCTTGATTGGGGTATGAATAATTGTTTTCCTTGTCTACTTGGGTTATAGTGGATACTTCTACTATTTGGTGTTTTAAACAACGGATTCTGGAGACGCAGTGCGGTCTGTCACTTCGCTCTTGCCTGAATTATTCTATCACTGTACTGGCTATCTGGTGTTAGGTGGATTTGCTAAGAAGGTTGATCAATGTTTAAACCATCTCTAGTCTGAGTTGCCCTCCTTAGGTGAACATTACTCTTGGCTGCCTGTCTCACCGCTTACACAGCTGTAGTCACCTTCCTCAGGTTAATCCAGGGAGCACTGTCTGTCGATCACTCCATCTTACTTAGTCAAGTGGTTTTAATTGTTTAAAATTTACCGTAATGTTATAATGTAGAATTGCCTTCTTCACTTGTAATTCAGGCCTTCAGTCGTTAATTGTTTGTAATACTGCTTTTGGCTTTCAGACGACAAATAATTTGCAATTCTACTCTAATAAGGCCTTCAGCTGTCATCTTAGCATGTTGCAGTTTGTTAAGATTGTTTAAAAAGGTTTTAGTAGTTTTTTTTAACATGTAAATTCCTGTTTACTTGTAATTCAGGTGTTCAGCCGTTGAGTAGTCTGAAATTGCTTGTGACCTACAGGCGACGAATAATTTTGAAATTTTTCTTAATCTGGCGTTCAGCCATTGATTGTGTGTAACACTGCTTGTGACCTTCAGGTGACAAATAATTATGCAAATTCCTTCTTAATAAGGCCTTCAGCTGTTACCATAACTTGTTACAGTTTTTCATTGCATTTCGTAATGTGTAACCGCCTTCGTCATTTGTAATTCAGGCCTTCAGCTGTTGAGTATTCTAAAGTTGCTTGTGGCCATCAGCAGATCAAAATAATTTTTTTTTCTTTCTTAGTAAGGCCTTCAGCCGTCAGTGTAGTAAAATCTTTTAAAAATTGTTGAAAGTTTTTTCTTCAAATAAAGTGTATGTGTTTACTGTGCAACCAACAGTAACTGATTAGGCCCCGACCACACCTTCTCCTGATTTCTCTAAGTCCCACTTTTCAAGTACCTTTTCTTGATCAAAGATTCTAAAGCCTACTCCTGATCCCTTGTCACTGAATTAGGATTCTAATATCCCTACGACTCAGAAACCATCTTCAAAACGGATTCTAGCTGTTTCAAGGAATACCGTAAATTTTCTGCCTTCAGCAGATATACCAATTTCCCTGAGCTATTCGTATAATCAAACTATACGTCAGCAGTATAGCTTCGTCTATTCCTTTCCGTGTTTTTCAGCCCAGCGGGCAAATCAGCAGTTGGAGTTGCAGAGAGCTCTGCCTGCTTATCACTTTGCATGTGATGTGATTGCTTTATGTCATTAAATTTCTGTTTTCTAAATAAGAAAGTTAGTTTATCAAATAACTGCAAGTACCTGGGATTTTTACACAGTATGATGCCCACGCCAGAAACTTATCACAACTTAATAAACTTGTAGAGTACACCAGATGTGGATTTACGTTATTGCTAAGACACACAAAGGAAACTAATCTTATTCTTTTGTCCTACTCATTTAAAAATTGTAGCGAGATAGTATTATCATATCACTTCATGTGTCTACAATTTATTTAGATGAAGGCATATTTCAGGATACTTATATAAAAACTTAATGTATAAAGAAAGCAGAAGGCTTACAACTAGCCTGTGACAATTTATTTCTATCAGAGCTGCGATGTTCACCAAAGGTTTCAACATTGCTACTCCATTCGTCTGCAAGCCAACAGCGTAAACATTATGTTTGGAATGGTATCAGGGTATCTGTTGTGCAACAGAATAGATAGCTCCGGTTTTGTAGCAAACACCGTACGAAAATGGCATGGTAAGAAAATATTGCTTCTTGTTAATCCTAAAATGGATTTCAAATATCTCAAGTATTTCTGTACGAGAAGTTTCATGTTTAATTGAACTACTGCATCACCTGGTATCCCACTATACAATTCCTTCGCTACATTTGATGAGTACTGATTCATTTGATGCTCAATTTATTTTGGCAAAGGAAAAGTTAAAAAAACGAAAAGAAGAGAAAGAAATACGCTGCGAACATAGCGTTGATTGTAGTTGACTGGGCTTCTCGAGCTGAAATTCTTAACAAGAGATACATCACACTGCATACCAGAAGACGACTGGTAATTGAGTTCAAACTTTATGGGTTGTTTTTAATGTCACCAAATATTATGTAAAAAAAAATCAAAGTGATTGTCTAGCAACAACCTTGCACCCAAAATTCTATAAACTATATACAGGTAAATCGAAAGCTTTGCTCAGTCCAAATATTTAGGGGAAACGTTCAGGAAAATTGCTCAGAAATGGTTAGTTACGAAATTCGATACCACAGAATGGAAACAGCCTTCATCCTTATTAAAGGTGTGTATAAAACAAAACAAATTAAAAACTAAAATCCGTCCGAACAGGCCATGAATGCACCGACTGGCAGCCGCGCCGTCATCAGCTCACAGGAGTCATTGGATGCTGATATGGAGGGCCAAGTGGTCAGCACACCGCTCTCCCCGTCAGTATGTCAGTTTCCGAGACCGGAGCCGCTACTTCTCAATCAAGTAGCTCCTCAGTTTGCCTCCCAAGGGCTGAGTGCATCCTAGTTGCCAACAACGCTAGGCAGATCGGATGGCCAACCATCCAGGTGCTACCCCTGCCCGAGAGCGCTTAACTTCGGTGATCTGACAGGAACCCATGTTACCACTGCGGCAAGGCCGTTGGTGCATCAATAAAGCAAAATAAATCTGAAAATACGCAAAACTGAGACACTACAACACAATCGTCAAACCAGGTTTTCTTTATGGAGCCCAAATACTGATCTTAAACAGATATTGACAAAGTGCAGAAGAGAGGAAGAAGAGTAATCAGGAAATCTTTAGGTGCAACTTATGCTGAAGACGGAACATACAGACAAAGACGAAGTAAATAAATTGTAACGTATGCCACCATTTATTCAGACACGAAATAATTCATTAATATTTTACTGGCACGTTAAAGGAATAAAACATACCATTTAAGGAGAGGTTGGCGTGTTCCACGAATATTGCAGTAAACCTTAAATTGAAACAGTCAACTTAATCGTTACAGCTGGGAAGATTATGAATGACGCAGGAGTAACGCAAGTTGAAATAGCAGACAAGAAAAAGGCAGAAAATTCCCGCCAGGTTTCTTGGCATCGGACGAAAACCCAAGAAGACCAGAAGAACTTGATCTGATGAGCAGAAAAGTGCCCATTCTCATACAACATAACTAATGTATGCACACAGAAAAGCTAAAACAAAATTTGCGTGATTCAGCGTGGCTCAAACTTAAGAACAGTCTACTTCCTTCGTTCTCAATGTATTGTGTGTCTAGTGTTATGCTCGAAGTACCCAAGCCACCCCGCCCTCCCACTCCAGTCACCACTGACCTACTATCATATATGGTTAATGGTCCTAACGTAGTCAAAAGCCATAATATATGACTTCACAAGATTACCCAATTCTCTTAAGTTAAAAACAGTTTTGGGACTGGAAGGTTCTGGCTTCCACCCTCTCCATATTCATTTCTCTTAAAATTTATATATTTTAAACGAATTTTAATTCACTTAAAATTCAAACAAATTCGACACCCCCTTATTGCTTCACCACTTCATCCCCAATCTTACAGACCGCACACCACCCTCATCTCCCTCTCCACTATTTTATATCTTGGGCCCCCTGTGACTGCCTGTTCTTCCACACCACTGCCAGATGTTACTGGAAGACCAGGGCCTCACATCCCATTATTATCACTTGAACATACCACTATTCATTGTGAGTGTAAGGTGACATCACGTTTAATTAACAATTTAGACAGTGCTACACATCAATGCCATTATAAACAATTAATTTTACAACCGTAGTTGGAAACAGCTGCACATAACCAGTCATACTTTATTTAACGGAGCTTGAGACAAATGATTACCCATACAGAGTTCGTGGGAGAAAAATCTTTATAAAGACATAGTAGAACTAGAACTCTGATTCAGCACATGCAAAAGATGCGAGTAGAGCACAAACTTATGAAGTCAAGACGTCCTATAACGGTGAGACAATAACAGTCCATTAGATCAGAAATCCAGAGAAGTAAAAAGATTATACTATTGAGGTCCAGTATTTGAGACTGACCCTAAAACAAATTTTTAATGCCTGTAAGAAGCACCTCAAATTTATAATGGAGGTATTTTGTCATAAATAGTGCCACAGACAGACACACTATTTATATAGTGCAAAAGATTTATCGTTGGTACAGTATGATAACTGGGAAAATAGTCATCCATCTGACATGAGCTTAAAGTGGCTTGAAGTGTTGTGCAATTCAAAAAAAACTGCACCTACACTATTCGTTCTTACTACATTAGAAATGTCTCACGGCTCCAGAGGCTATCTGCCAAGTGGGACCTCCCTCCGTCTCGGCAGCGCGAAGTATCGAGATGAAAAGTAGTACCGGGTACCTTACCAGATTGCATGTATAAGTGATTTCGCAAATGACGACGGGCATACATTTTCAGGAAAACTCTAAGCGTTTCTTCATTTACTTGTCGATACTTATGAATATGCTTATTCTACAATTAAATTTTATTAAAAATAGTAAGAAGTGAAATAACATGAAATTCACTAAAACTTCATGAAAACATATATGTTTTTTTGATTATATTACCTCTCAAATTTCATATAAGTTAAATAATATGATCTGTGATGGATAAAAACATAGCTCAAACATTACGTTCGAGCGGGAGTCGAACAGTCTCGTGGCGTACACATTCGTCTCACGAATCTCGAACGTTAACCACGTGACCACCATGAACTCTAACATCCACACTGGACGCACACATACATCAGTTACCTAACAGAAGCGTAAAACTTCTCTTGCTATTTTCTCGGAACTGCCAGAGTAGTGCGCCTTACTACTTGCACATTACTTTTTTTAATGACCTACTGAAGGTTGGAAGTAAATCTGTGATTCCAACGTCTAGGCCTCCCCTTGTCGGAGTAGCACCTGCAACCTACGTCCTCAGTTATTTGCTGCAGGTATTCCAATCTCTTTTTTCCTCTAGAGTTGTTACTCTCTACAGCTCCCTCCAGTACCATGGACGTTGTTCCTTGAAGTCTTAGCAGATGCACTATCATCCTGTCCCTTTTCTTGTCAGTATCTTACACATATACCTTTCCTCCAGAATTCTGCTCAGGATCACTTATCGTAATTTTGAACATTCTTCTCTAGCGCCACACCTCAAATGTTTACATTCTCTTCTTTTCGGTTTTCCCACAGACCACGTTTCATTATCATATAATGCTGTGCTCCAAACATACATTCTCAGAAATTTCTCCCTCGACTTAAGACCTATGTTTCATGTTAGAGGAATTCATTGGCCACGAATGCCCTTTTTGTCAGTGTTAGTCTGCTTTTGATGTCCCTCTGGCTCCATACGTCATTGGTTATTTGGCTGCCTAGGTAGCAGAATTTCTTAACTTCGTCTACTTCGAGACCATCAAGCCTGCCTGACATTAAGTTTTTCGCTGTTCTCCTTTCTGCTACTCCTCATTACTTTCGTCTTTCTTCGATTTACTCTCAATCCATATTCTGCACTAATCAAACTGCTTATTCAACTCAGCAGATCATGTAATTCTTCTTTCTGTTATTTACATCAACGCTTCTTCGATGAATGCATTGAATAGTAGAGGCGAAAGACTACATCTCTGTCTTACATCCTTTTTAACCCGAGCAATTCGTTCTTAATCTTCAACTCACATTATTCTCTCTTGCCTCTTGTACATGTTTTACAACAATATCGTCTCTCCCTTCAGCTTACCCCTATTTCCCTCAGGATTTCGAACATCTAGCACCATTTGACATTGTCGAATGCTTTTTCCAGGTCGACAGATCCTATGAGCGTGTCTTGATACTTCTTTAGTCTTGCTTCCATTATCAACTGCAATCTCAGAATTGCCTCTTTGTTTCTTTACCTTTCTTAAAGCCAAACTGATCGCCATCTCCGACGGTTGCCAAGAAAGTAATGAACATCAATTTTTTTCTTCAACAATTGTTTATTGAACGTAATGAGAATTACACAAACGAAAAAACTTTGATTTTTCTACACATCCTATTTCTGCACGTAATCTCCATCCCGTTCTATAGCCTACATGCAACGCCAAACAAGGTCATGTATGCCCTGTCAGTGCCAATACTTGTAGCAGAGCCAGTGCTTCACAGTGTGAATCACAATGTCTTGCACGAATGGCCTCCTTTAATGGTTGAAACAAGTGGAAGTCCGAGGGAGCCAGATCATGCGTGTCAGATGTGACGACCGTGGATAATCTCCAAGACCGTTGCAAATAGTAGATCTCCGCCGAACCGGCTTCTGATGACCTCACCGTCCGTACCCAGCGACTAACTGCACTTTTGCCAACAGCAGATGCTCCATACACTTTGCACAAGCGTTTGTGAATATTCAATGACAGCATATTGCTTGTAACGTACATCACCTACAGATGCCACTTTGAAACTGTCCTAAAGCTACGCTATGTGTTGGAAGTGACGGAAAGTTGATGTGCTCACTCAGGAAATTTGAAATGTTACATACGTAACGTTTCGCATTCATAGCAATGTTTTCGGTTTAAAAAAAATTGCGCTGCCTTACTTTCTGAGCAGCCCACGTAACATATCCTCATTTTCTTTTCCATTCTTCTGTATATTATTGTTATCAGCAGGTTGGATGAATGAGCTATTTTATCTCTCCTCTGCGTTTAAAAGAGAAATGCTCATTACACTCTTAATGTTCTCGCCCTAGATTTCAGTTTCACTAAAGGTTGTTTTCACTTTCCTATATGTTGAGTCAGCCCTTCCAACAGCAATTTCTTCATCGATTTCTTCACAGTTTTAATGCACTCATTTTTTCTTAGGTTCCTTTCACTTCCTACTTATTTCATTTCTGATAGACTTGTATTTCTGCATTCCTGAATTTCCCTGAACATTTTTGTACTTCCTTCTTTCGTCGACCAACTGAAGTATTTGTTCTGTTACCCACGGTTTCTTCGAAGTTACCTTCTTTGTATCTATCTTTTTCTTTCCTTTCTGTGATTGCACTTTTCACATACGTCCATTCCTCTTCAACTGTACTGCCTACTGAGTTATCCCGTATTGCAGTATCTATAGCCTTAGGGAACTTCAGTCGTTTCTCTTCATTTCGTGTCCTAGGTACTTCTTTGGCTATCGATTCTTCCTGACTAATCACTTAAACTTCAGCTTACTCTTTAGCACTACCACATTGTGATATAAATCTATATCTGCTACTGGGTATGCCTTACGTTGCAGTATCTGATTACGGAATCTCCGTCTGCCTATGGTCTAATCTAAAACCTTCTCATATCTTCTGGCATTTTCCAAGCATACGTCTTCCTCTTTTGATTCTTGAATAGAGTATTTCTACAACTAACTACAATTTATCACAGAACTCAATTAGCCTGTCTCCTCTCTCCTTCCTATTACCAAGCCCATATTCTTCCCTATCTTCTACTCCTTCCTCTACAACCTCATTCCACTCCCTCAAGGCTACTAGATTTTCATCTCCTTTACGTACTGCATTACCTATTCAATATCCTTATACACTTTCTCCATCTCATCATCTTCGGCTTTCGGCTTGTGACGTCGGCATGGATCCCGGTACTATCGTTGGTGGTGCTGGTTTGCTGTCGATTCTGCTGACAAGAATCCATCACTGAACTGTTCGCAGTATCATACTCTCTGCTCCACCCTACCATTCATAATGAATTCTTCTCCCATTATACTATTTTCGCTGATGTACCCTATACGCTTCTGACCAAAAATCCTTGTCTTCATATCATTCCACATTCTTCCACTCTATCTAGATTGAGAATTTGCATTTCCTTTTTCAAATTTTCTAGCTCCCCTGCCGCGTTCAAGCTTCTGACAATCGACACCGCGACTCGTAGAACGTTATCTTTGCGTTGGTTATTCAATCTTTCTCTAGTGGTCACCTCCCCCTTGGCAATCCCCTCTGAATGGGGGCTACTCCGGAATCTTTCACCAACGGAGGGATCATCTTCACACTCACTTTCTCAATTACAGGCCACGTGTCCTATGGATACATACTATGTATTTTTAATGATTTCCATTGCCTTCTGCATCCTCATGGCGTTGACCATCGGTGATTCTTCCGCCTTTAGCGTCAGTTTCCCACCCTAAGGGCGAGAGAGTGCTCTGAACCACTGTCCACCCCTCCGCCAACTTTGACAAGGCCGTTGGTAGAATGAGGGTGAATTCTTATCCTGGAAGTCTTCGGCTGCCAATGCTGATTATTATTTAAAATTTAAGTGGTGCCAGGATTGAAACCCGGGGCCGAGGACGTTCTGATTACTAATCAAAGACAGTATCGTCAGACCATCGGCTACAGCAGAACACTCCCTAAAATCAATAAGATACTTACCATAATTTTTTTCCTCGTGGACTATTGGTTCATTGTGTAAAATGTTTACATCCCTCCACAATTGGTCTCATCCAAATTAAAGAGTCCGTTGAAACTCTGTTGTCATTGTTCACAATCACTTTGCTTTCCTTTGATAATATTCTGGCACAAAAATGCCACGGTTTTGTATTAGATAGTCGTACACCTCATTTTTGTTGAAAATTCCATGAAAACTTGGTGTTACAGCGAGGTCCGCAAAGTAATAGTCATCTACAAGAGCTGCTGTAACATTGCATACAAGTCATCGGTAGGTGCAGCCATACAATATCAGTCAGTTCTACTTTATTCTGTAAAAATGTAACCAAGTAATTTCTTACGGGTTCTGGTGCTTCCTAGCTAATTCTTTTTCAGTATACCTATTGCTGCCTCGATGTAATTTCGCCTTGACGATGTACCTCAAAGAGATGAACTTGGATAATGTAGCATGTCAATAATTTTTAAACGCACCACACATTTTCTACTTTAACATGAAAGCTTGTCCCTTCTCAGTCCACTTCGTCACAAATTTTAATCTCCAAAATGATGTCACAAAATGTTTCTGTAAGGGCATAAGTAGATTAAATTCTTCTTGCTAAGTGACGCATAATGTTCGATGTAATTTACCAGACCAGTGTCAATAACTATATTATCAAAGTTCTCCAGTAACAATCCCAGAGCAGAACGTACATCAGTTGATCTCATTTTCTACCCTAATAGTTGAGGAATGTTCGGAATGTAGAGGAACCCATGGTGACATTCGTCTACCGCATGATATATAACACTTTCAGCTCTCGAGGCTTATGAAATATAAAGATCGAGGATGGAGCCACTTTGTGTGTGTGTGTGTGTGTGTGTAAGTAAGAGACTGGGCTGCTGTGCCTGTAGACCTAGCCATATTAGGTCCCATACCAAGAGCTAATGAGTTACCACTCTAGACCCAGTCCCCAGACCCTAGCGTAGACCTAAAATGGGTGGATCCCCTTCAGAGATGAAGGGTCTCACCCCCCTCCCCCCCCCCCCCCCCGCCAGCCCTGACCTAATACTGGTTGATCCACTTCCAGATCAAATCCATGCACAACAGCCACTAACTAATGTGGGTGGTAGATGTGGCAAGATGTCACTACCTAAGTCCGTTAGACTTAAGTTCAGAAACGGTCAAATAGTGCACGAGAGATTAAAACAAGTGTGAACTTACATGGATAGTGAGTGAAATAAAAGTTTTATATAGAGCTAAGCATCTTCCAAATATCAAAGATGTCTGATGACAGGTTATTCCGGAACTTCTAATATTAAACTCATTCATTCACTAGTTGATGACGTTTAGCTAAGTAACCTATTCAGCATTTGTTCAGTACTGTACCAATCGCGTAACATGGTCGCATGCTTTCTATTTGACTTCTTGTCGCATCTGCAATTATTTGTAACGAGCTGGGACATCCAGGAAGCTGAACTTCCCTATCTTGCTAAGAAGAAGATCATAATTAAGCAGCTTAATCACTCTGTTAATAGTAAATATCACGTTAGTTTAAAATGATCTTTATTCGTTTGATCAAATTAGATCCAAATTGTTTCTTTATTTTTGATTACATTGGTTCACGACAAGCTTGTTTCGGCATATATTAAATTTTCGAGAGTTGCTGTTGACATTAGATAGCATTTTATTCTATATCTATGTAATAGTACGATGAGATTTTATGTTACGTTATACGTACGTCTAGATGAAGTGACGCCAATAAATTATCTTAGAACATAAGTTCTTTTATGTGCTACGTTTTTCACATAGGTCACGTATTTACTTTGCATAGAAATTCCGTGTAACTTTTTTGTCAGTTACAAAACGATAAATCGTTTCAATGATGTTTTATGTTTACAAGTAAATTATATCTTATGCAGTCAGAAATATTTTTGGCAAAGATGTAGTGCACTATGTAGATGTTTGACCTTAATGTTGCCTATTGTTTTTGGTTTATCGTATTGTGTACATCCCCTTTCTTTTTCTATTACGTCGATATAGTTTCTACTATAATTTTTACGTTTGAGCTTAGGCTGATAGTTTAGAATGCCATTAGGATATCTATGTGCGTTTGCACAAGTTTCTTGTCCTTCCAAAATATTCCTGATTTGACCTTTCTTCATCCCATGTAGAATTTTCAAAGCGTTATCCATTGTATTCGCTCTGTGATTTTTATTTTTTAAGTGTAGGTAAAAACTTGACTGGTTGCTTTAGCAATCTCTCGTATCTGATTTAAATCTTGTACTGGATCTTCATCTTGTCTATCTGATGTAAAAAGTGTTCCAGTCGTCAAACGAAATTTAGCATATAAGTGGTTTAGAAAAGACAAACGCGTCGCTTTCTCCTGACCTCGGTTTTGTCTGTAACTTTTTATTGGTAGTGCGAAATGCTAGTTGTATTTTCGTATTCCTTAACAGTTTGTTTATTTTGTGTGACACGTTACCTATTTATCTTTTTTTGTATTTCTATCGGTTTTTCGTTCCTTTTGTAATCCCTTTTCAGTGTTATATCTTTACGTATGTTCTCATTTATTTGTTTACACGTCTAGTTCCGAAGGACCAAATTAGGAGCAAATCTTCACGGTCATGGAACGTGCCAGTATATGAAATTACAACACAAAAGTAATAACAGAAAAATTAAATGCTTATGAACACACAAAAAGTCAAGCCATAAGTCTAAGTAAACGCAATCAACAATATAACATAAGAATTAGCTCAATTTTTCAGGGAATCCTCAAGAGAAGAGAATGAATGACCTGTGAGGAAATTCTGCAGTTTCATTTTGAAAGCGCATGGATTAGTGCTAAGTATTTTTTTAAATTCTTCTGGTAGCTTATTGAAAATAGATGCAGCGTTATACTGCACACCTTTCCTTAAAGCGGTTGAGTAAGTGCGACCCAAATGCAGGTTGGATTTCGGTCGAGTTTTAACTGAGTGAAAGCTGCTAATTCTTGGTAATAATTTAATATTGTTAACAAGAAACGATAGTAAAGAATATATATACTGAGAGGCCAGTGTCAAAATATCCACACTAGTGAACAGGGGTCGACAACAGGCTCGCGAACTCACACGACTTACTGCCCGAACTGCCCATTTCTGAACCAAAAATATCTTTTTAGAATGGGATGAGTTACCTCAAAATAATAATACCATACGACACAAGTGAATGACAATAACCAAAGCAGACTAATTTTCGTGTCGAACGATCACTTACTTCAGATACTATTCTAATAGTAAAAATGGCAGCATTAAGGCTTTGAACAAGACCCTGAACATGCACTTTCCACGACAGTTTACTATCTATCTGAACACCTAGAAATTGGAACTGTTCAGTTTTACTAATAATATGCCCATTCTGTATAATTAAAATGTCGGGTTTTGTTGAATTGTGTGTCAGAAACTGTAAAAATTCTCTTTATTGCTATTTTGGATTTACTACCTGGCAAGAAATTAAAAATAATCGTTACTGACAGCAGTGTTGACGGCTGTATCCACATTTTAACCTTTGAACTACTGTAAAAAAAGGAAGTTGTAAAGTCCAATCCATTTAGTGGATATGGGTTCGGTTTTTCCCATAGAAGCACGTCTGCAGCTCGTGGTCTCGTGGCTTGCATTGCTTCCTCTGGATCACGGGGTCCCGAGTTGGAGATTTTCTCTGCCTAGGGACTGGGTGTTTGTGTTGTCCTCATCATTTCATCATCATCATTCGTGACAGTGGCTCGATTGGACTGTGTAAAAAATTGGACTATGAAAAAAAATGGAACTTTGTACGGGCGCTGATGACCACGCAGTTGAGCGCCTCACAAACCAAACATAATCGAGGGCCTCAAATTGGGAGCTTTCGCTGATACCTCCGGAGATAGAAGAGCGCCATCTCATTGCTCTGTGACGTTTAGTTTATGAGTCTTCCCTGCTGTTCTCACTAACGGGATGTCACGCTATGAATGCAGATTCTTCATGGCGCTCTGCTGCAGTTCCACCTCGTTGTCCGACTGAAGTACCTCGTTCCCTAATTACAAAATTCTGCATTCAACATATCCGCAAGGTCAGCTACTACATATGACTGAGATTTCTCCGCAACTTTCTCTTGATCAGTGCTACTAATCTGAAATTGGTCCATTTGTGACGAGATTCGAATTACTTTTGAGCAAATTTATTTGCTTCTAGTGGGCATGCATTCAGGTTTCTACTCCCGAGAGATTTAAATTGCTCATTATCGCAATGCCACACAGTCCTACCTTCAAATCTACTCTGGTGCGCCACTAATTCTAAATCCCTGACAAAGCATTTCAAGAAAGCAATCCTAATCTACAACAAATGCAATAGCCACTGATAATCTACCATCTAATACGTTAACACAATGCCTTTCTCTGTCAGGAACAATCAACAAGAGATACAAAAATAACAAGAGCAAATGTTTGAAAAATACAAGTCAACAAAACACAGCAAATTCATAAGTTATCAAGATATTTAGCGCCAGCAATTCTTACTAATTTTCCTAAGTGCACCAAATGAATTTCAACAAAGGGAAATATAAGTCTAGTAACAGCAATCGCATCTGACCGTCATAAAAGGTACCATTAATTCAGGATCCTAGCAGGGTCACCAAATTTCAAGATTGTACTGGTTCAAATGGTTCAAATGGCTCTGTGCACCATGCGACTTTACTTCAGAGGTCATCAGTCGCCTAGAACTTAGAACTAATTATACCTAACTAACCTAAGGACATCACACACATCCATGCCCGAATCAGGATTTGAACCTGCGACCATAGCGGTCGCTCGGCTCCAGACTGCAGCGCCTAGAACCGCACGGCCACTCTGGCCGGCTGATTATACTGGACATACGGTATGTTTTGGAAGGCGACAGTCGATTCTGAGTTACCACAGTGACAGAAATCACATTAACTACCAAAAACAGCAACTGACTACCTGTCCAATACATCTACTAAATTGATTTTGCCCTTTAACTATGTTTGTTGTTGTGAGCCTGCATTAGTGATTATCACATTTATTAGATTCTAAATTAACCTGAATGTTGAAATAGTGTTAATGAAATGTTGGACCTGTCATTTTTTGCCAATCTTGATAGGTAATAAACATATCCCCATGAGACTGATCTTTAATAAAAATTATCGCATAAGTTTATTGTTCAAAAACTGAGCAAAAATATATGTTGAAATTGATGACAAAAGTAAACATAATCTAATGGTAGCACAAATGTGCAACAAACAATTGACAATCCAGTGTGGCGCATGGTTGGCAAAGACTAAGATTTGCTTGACTGAACTATTTACTCTGGTTTTAAATGTGGTTAACGCAACCTGGAGTAATCTAACACTGAATAGACCTTGACGGATTTATATCTGTAGCTGACATCAAATGGTGAGATTGCGATCTTGTTTGCCCTAACAAGTAGGAGCAGCAACAAAATATAGCTCTTCCTAACAGCTACGGTCGCAGGTTCGAATCCTGCCTCGGGCATGGATGTGTGTGATGTCCTTAGGTTAGTTAGGTTTAAGTAGTTCTAAGTTATAGGGGACTGATGACCACAGATGTTAAGTCCCATAGTGCTCAGAGCCATTTGAACCCTTTTTTTTCCTAACATGCGGTTCTGCCCCACGTGTCAATCTTTGATCAAGAACCTACAGAACAGCGACCTGTGGAGCATGTAACTCCCTATCACTGGCGCAAAATACGCAAAGTCGCGGCTAGTGATCTGTCAGACAGATCGAAACTACTCTCTAATGAAACCCTAAAATCTCGGAAGAGACCAGCTTGTGACACTCACTCATACAGCAGTGCTCACAATGAGATCAAACGCCAAAGCAGCAGACCTGTTATGAATAAGATTACCCTCAGCACAACGAGTTGTTCGACATGACTCAGGTCTAAATCGTTGTTAGATCTGAGCCCCAATCAAGGCTCCCCAGTCAAGACCAATCCTAGTGCAGATCACGTTCAGGGCAAGTGTCTCAAGTGCTTCCTACTCAAAAGTCAAGACCAGAATCCTCCCCAGACGAATCTGCATCAGAAGATCCACTCCAGACAACTGTCGGAATCAGAAGTCCCACTATCACCTCTCCCCATCTTCCATAAAACCTTGGCAAACTCCACAAAAGCACTCCCACAATGGCCCCACAAAGGTTTCATACCAATCACAAGACTCCACGAGCTTCACGTGTCCCCTCATCTGCTCTACCCCTCAACCAATCCTAATAAAAGTTAACAATAATCTTCTCTTTTCAGAAGAAGCCACCAGTCCTTGATTTTCAAATTCACTTGTAGAGAGGAGGAGACGTATTTTGAGTCACCAGACTCAACAACACGTTTATCGTGGAGATCATTGTCTGGACTTCCTGACCATTGTGGCATATGCGACCAGGGGCCATGGCTAAAGCCAGAGAAGTGCTTTTGTGTTCCAACATATTTGTAAATGGTTTCGGAGCTGCCATAAATATTGCGTTCCTTCTAAAATTATATTGAAGGCCTCAGGCTTCCCAAAAGCCTCTGCAGGCCAATGGATGGCACCACCTGATAGCTCCATCAATAGCGTACTGTCCACGGTGAACATGGAAACGCGCGAATTTTTATGGCCACCATCCCTGTTAACAAGGGGGATTTACGACGCTGTCGTGTTGCGTGTGTGACCTAAGTTTCTCCCGCACCCTCAGCCTCTGGTGTTGCAAAAGGCGCCTAACTAGTAGTTCCGGGTAAGTCTGTTAACATACTGTTTGCCGAACACATTGCCTGTAACCGTTAAGGAATCTTGGACCCAGCATTCATTTCCCAGTAAGTGCTTCGGGATGTTCATTTCCCTAATAGCTGCATATGGCTTTCAAGACCCAAACGTCCATTGCAAGATTTACTGTTAAATGACAAAATTGCCTGCTTGCTCTCAACTCCAGAAAAATGTTTCCTTTCCTTTCCTTTCAAAACCACGATGTCTTGGGTGAAAGAATCAACATCAAATCGTACCCCTGAAAGTGGAGAAACGTTAGCAAGTATATGCATATATTATGTAGGGCCTTACCTTCATTTTCACACACAAAATTTGATGAAAACTGTATATCCCACAATTTCATTTGCACTTTTCAGCGAATGATGATGCACCTTGCGGAAGACTTATTACGAAAAACGTAAAATTGTTGTAAAGCCTCATTGTCTGACCACTTGCAATTGTTGGGCAGGCTCTGTTCCCATAAGCTGTTGTAGACTGAGAATAATGATAAAAATATTCCTCTGAACGTCCTGTGTGGTGTTATAAGGGAAATGTCGTTGAAAGTAGACCTACAGATAACTATTTCACTGTCATTTTAAATTACGATAGCCACAGGCATTGTGCTCTACAGTATCCACAACGTAGCACATCATAGCGAGACAATGATGTTCATCACAGATTGAGAAAGTATTTACTGGAATATCAAAAAATGGTTCAAATGGCTCTGAGCACTATGCGACTTAACTTCTGAGGTGATCAGTCGCCTAGAACTTAGAACTAATTAAACCTAACTAACCTAAGGACATCACACACATCCATGCCCGAGACAGGATTCGGACCTGCGACCGAAGCGGTCGCTCGGCTCCACACTGTAGCGCCTAGAACCGCACGGCCACTTCGGCCGGCTCTGGAATATCAGCATCCCATTGACAATTTCTTTGTAGCTTTGAATTCAATTTTATCACTTCTTAACTTATGACGTGGCGCAAAGGTAGGTTAAAACGCCGCGCAGGGTAGCTGCGTGGTCTAGGGCGCCTTGCCTCGGTTCGCGCAGCTCGCCCTGTCGGAGGTTCGAGTCCTCCCTCGGGCATGGGTGTATATGTTGTTATTAGTGTAAGTTAGTTTAAGTTAGATCAAGTAGTGTGTAAGCATAGGACTCGATGACCTCAGTAGTTTGGTCCCATAGGAACTTATCACAAATTTCCAATTTTCGGAATTTTCAGTTAAAACAGAATTCCTGAAAGGTCATTCTGTCGGTGTCACTTTAAGCTCTTGGCATAGACGTGTGTATACACTATAATTATACAACTACAATTCTCAGTTCTGAACTGAGAACTTAAAATAAATAGTTGGATGGTCAGGGTTTAAAGTAATTTGCCAAACTGGATTACATCACTCTTTGTTCATTCATGTTTTTGACAGCTAATTATATCTGGACAAACTGAAAGAATCAGAGGTTGCACAGAGTTTCAGGGAGAGCATAAGGGAATGATTGACTGGAATTGGGGAAATAAATACAGTAGAAGAAGAGGGGGCAGCTCTGAGGGATGAAGTAGTGAAGGCAGCAGAGATCAAGTAGGTAAAAAGACGAGGGCTAGAAGAAATCCTTGGGTAATTGAAGAAATATTGAATTTAATTGATGAAAGGAGAAAATATAAAAATGCAGTAAATGAAGCAGGCAAAAAGGAGTACATACGACTCAAAAATGAGATCGACAGGAAGTGCAAAATGGCTAAGCAGGGTTGGCTAGAGGACAAACGTAAGGATGTAGAGGCTTATCTCACTAGAGGTAAGATAGATACTGCCTACAGGAAAATTAAAGAGACCTTTGGAGAAAAGAGAACCACTTGTATGAATATCAAGAGCTCAGATGGAAACCCAGTTCCAAGCAAAGAAGGGAAAGCAGAATAGAGGGTCTATACAAGTGCGGTGTACTTGAGGACAATATTATGGAAATGAAAAAGAATGTAGATGAAGACGAAATGGGAGATACAATAGTGCATGAAGAGTTTGACAGAGCACTGAAAGACCTGAGTCAAAACAAGGCCCCGGGAGTAGACAACATTCCATTAGAACTACTGACGGCCTTGGAAGAGCCAGTCCTGACAAAACTTTACCATCTGATGGGCAAGATGTATGAGACAGGCGAAATACCCTCAGACTTCAAGAAGAATATAATAATTCCAATCCCAAAGAAAGCAGGTGTTGACAGATGTGAAAATTACACAGCGGCAAAATACTATCGCGAATTCTTTACAGATGAATGGAAAAACTACTAGAAGCCAACCTTGGGGAAGATCAGTTTGGATTCAGTAGAAATGTTGGAACACGTGAGGCAGTACTGACCTTACGACTTTCTTAGAAGAAAGATTAAGGAAAGGCAAACCTATGTTTCTAACATTTGTAGACTTAGAGAAAGCTTTTGACAATGTTGACTGGAATACTCTCTTTCAAATTCTAAAGGTGGTAGGGGTAAAATACAGGGAGCGAAAGGCTATTTTCAATTTGTACAGAGACCAGATGGCAGTTATAAGAGCCGAGGGACATGAAAGGGAAGCAGCGGCTGGGAAGGGAGTGAGACAGGGTTGTAGCCTCTCCCCGATGTTATTCAATCTGTATATTGAGCAAGCAGTAAAGTAAACAAAAGAAAAATTAGGAGTAGGTATTAAAATCCATGGAGAAGAAATAAAAACTTTGAGGTTCGCCGATGACATTGTAATTCTGTCAGAGACAGCATGTGACTTGGAAGAGCAGTTGAATGGAATGGACAGTGTCTTGAAAGAAGGATATAAGATGAACATCAACAAAATCAAAACGAGGATAATGGAATGTAGTCGAATTAAGTCGGGTGATGCCGAGGGAATTGGATTAGGAAATGAGATACTTAAAGAAGTAAAGGAGTTTTGCTATTTGGGTAGCAAATTAACTGACGATGGTCGAAGTAGAGAGGATATAAAATGTAGACTGGCACTGGCAAGAAAAGCGTTTCTGAAGAAGAGAAATTTGTTAACATAGAGTATAGATTTAAGTATCAGGAAGTCGTTTATTTGTATGGAGTGTAGCCATGTATGGAAGTGAAACATGGACGATAAATAGTTTGGACAAGAAGAGAATAGAAGCTTTCGAAATGTGGTGCTACAGAAGAATGCTGAAGATTAGATGGGTACATCACATAACTAATGAGGAGGTATTGAACAGAATTGGGGAGAAGAGGAGTTTGTGGCACAACTCCACAAGAAGAAGGGACCGGTTGGTAGCACATGTTGTTAGGCATCAAGGGATCACAAATTTAGTATTGGAGGGCAGTGTGGAGGGTTAAAATCATAGAGGGAGAGCAAGAGATGAATACACTAAGCAGATTCAGAAGGACGTAGATTGCTGTAAGTACTAGGAGATGAAGAAGCTTGCACAGGATAGAGTAGCATGGACAGCTGCATCAAACCAGTCTCAGAACTGAAGACCACAACAACAACAATTATATTATTGGTAATTAATGACACCGATATATCGGAATCATATCTTACTTCGAAATATAGCTTCAGCGTACTCTGAGCTACACCTACCTGAAATATGCACTTGTTTTAAATATGGGTTAATCAACTTGCACAAGTGAATGATCTAAAAGGATAAAAGTAATTCGGAAATTCAAATTTACTGAAGGAGAAATTTCAAAAAAAAGAAGGCCAACCTCAGCACATACTTAAATAAAATATTATTGAGTATATTTCCTCTGCTCAGACGATCAGATTCAGCGCATAGAATTTCAGGATGAGTTACGAAGCTTTACTCACTTGGAAATAATATTCGCTCTAAACTGGTATAAAGCATTATTTTGCACAAAAAACAGGAGTTGAAACATTTTGTGGAATTTCTATGGAAAACAGTGTGCCTGCTTAGTGGAGTAAAAAACGTGCTTGCGTCCCATGCAGAGGGCCCAGGTTCGATTGCCGGCGGGATAGGAGATTTTCTACGCTCGTGGACTGGGTGTTGTGTTGTCCTCATGATCATTTCATCCTTATCACCGCACGCAAGTCGCCGAATGTGGCGTCGACTTAAATAAGACTTGCACTCGGCTGCCGAACGTCCCAGGATGGGGCCTCCCAGCCAATAATGTCACGCGCTCATTCATTTCATTTCTATACAAAACAGACTGTTGTTCTAAAAGTCAAAGGCTACAAAATGAAAGCAGTTACTGAGAAGGAAATGGTAAATGCTGCTAGCCTGTCATGTACGTTACTCAGTATGTACCTCGAGCAACAACTGAATGGAACCAAGTAGAATTTTGGAAAAGCATTAAGGTTCAAGTTGAATAAAAAAAGATTAAGTTGCGTCAGCGACATTGGAATTTATTCACAGAAGATAAGCAACTTAGATGATAAGTAGAATGGAACGGAACTTGTCTTAAAACACATATAAATGAAAGTAAAATATGGGCGAGTGTAGCCTAATTAAATCCGGTGATGCTGTGGAAGTTACACGAAGAAAGGAGATACTTAAAACTGTTAATAAGATTTGCCATTTGGGCAGCAGAACAACTGACGACTACAGAAATTAGGCAGGTGAAATAGTAGACAAGAGTTAGGAAAGATTTTCTGTAAAAGAAAAATTCATTGACAGACAATATAAATTCAAGTGTTACAAAGTATGTTTTTAAAATTGGCTGGAGTTTAGCCGAGCACTGATATGAAAGGTGCATGATAAAAATGACGTAAAAACCGGAATAAAAGCTTCAGAAAAGTGATGCTTCAGACGAATGGTGAATATCAGATGGGTAGACAGAATAAATTATCAAGAATCGAATTGGGGAGAACGAAGTTTAAGGGCAACACTTCAATAAACGAAGGGATCGACTGACAAAAAATCCTGAGGCATCACTGAAAGGTTAATCTAGGAAAAGTAGGATGGGAAGAAGATGATGGAAGATGGAGACCAATTCTTAAATACAGTATGCAGGTTCAAACTGACGCCGAATGGAGCAAGTAAGCAAATATAGAAAGGTTTGCCCAGAAATGACTGATCAAAAGCTACTTTATACTAGTCAACTAACACCATTTTGTATAGATGCTAGGAACATTTCAAAGTTTTTAAATCTGACATAACTCAGTTACCTTGAAAATTTTAACTCAAAGATGACTACACGCAGTAAAAAACTATATTTTAACAATAACCACTCGAAACGTACATATATTTAACTGGCATTCTTGTGATTATGATACTATTACAAACTTGGCTCTATCCACAGCATTAAAAACAGTACGATGTCCATACTGTCCATCTTTAGAAACATTTTTAACGATGTTGCTTTATCTTTGATGAAAATATCTTTTCTCAAAATAGAAGAAGCCATAAAGAGATTTAAAAGAGTAGATGCCGAATTCTGGAGAGAATATTTGATTGTATGTTGATTTAAAGGTGACGGAGAAAGAACTGCACTTCGATAACAATTCATTAAGCGTTGTACAGGAAAGTGGGCGCTATTCAGAAGGTTTCATTTTCGGTAGGCTTCCAGAAAGAAAGACAATACTGGGTGGCAACTCACTCATATTGGAAGTTCAGTGGTTTCCTTGTGGCACAGGTGAGCTATTCTGTACAGACGTTTCACACATTGAGACTTTTCTATGTGATAAGTTACTTATTTGTACACTGTCTTACGAGTTTGTATTTTATTAGTTTTTCTGGATATAAATTTTCTGAAATTTATTCTGTGAACTAAATACTGACTCATTCCATGTCCAAGTATCTGTGGCTCACATGGTCCCTCGGAACATGTCAAGTAGATAGAAAAAAAAGTACAGTCATCACTGTAAATGTCAGAGGTGGTGACGATTACAAGTTTCATAGCGAATTGTATTAGCCAGATATGTTGGATATTAGAGGTGACGTATCTCGCATTGTGTTACGATCCGCAGTTTTGAAAACATTTTATTTAGAAAGCCGTTAAATATTCTAAATGGCTTAGCTGCTGTTGACTCGTAGTAGTCACACGAAGTATATAACTAGATTATGCCGTACATCATTACACTCACAGATTCACGTCAATGATGTGCCAGGCGAGTAGAACATATAGACAAAAGCACACATTAATACATAACAGAAACTACGGACATAACTGTGAGACTCCGTATTGTTACAGAACTGTACGTTTCAGTGTAACAAAAGGAAATAAGAATAGAATCGGAACACATGGAAGCAGATATTGTGAACAAGGTAACCAGGGCACGCAATAAATACAGCAAAAGTTGACTGTACTAGCTGTGTATAAATATGCAGGTACGTTGTATGGCATTATATGAAAGAGATATCTGAAAATCTGACTAACACTCTGAGTATATTTCGGTGCTAATATGTATTACGCCTAATATGAATTAATTCATCGTCAGCAGCAGATTGATAGCTTGATCGTGTTATACTTTCAGGATCCATCTACCTCAAAATACTGGCTCGTTATTGCAGCCAAACTGTGAGTTGTTAGCTGGTTCCAACGTTTCTATTATTAGTATGGTGTGTGCTAGCTGAGAAAAGTAACTATTTTGATCTCTCACCTACAGCTCTTGATATCTGCGATTTTTTCATGCTGGCAATCATTGTGGCAGTTATAAATTCGATGAACTAAAGACATACATCAGATTCCATTGATAATGATTGATAACTTGTTATGTTATCAATTTCTTTGTATCATCTTGAGTATCCGCTCTCTAATTTCTTTGCGTTTATATTACTACTTGTCAGCATTTAGCCGCATCCGAGGAGAGAATGAACAAAATATTGTCTTGGTGTGGAAAACAGTACTTGTCCCTTTGTCTCTTATATATTTGGCAGTCAGCCAATGAGTGCAGCGACCCCCAATCTGGTCTACATCAATATAACTGAAAATCACCGAGTTCACAGAGAGGGGTTGCATTGTTTTACGCGTCGGCCTGGCAGCGAAACAAAAGCAGCTCTCGAACAAAACACGAACTAACGTAAAATGTGCGGCACGCTTTGCCGGAAGCCCTTCGGGGTAGAAAGAGGGCAGCGAGTCCATTAGCGGTGTCGCAATTTACGGTAGGGGTGGGGGGAGGGAAGGGGGGGACACCATCCGGCCGCGCCTGACGAGTCGTCCTCCCGCGCAGCGGTGGATCATTCGTCATAATGAAAGCAAAACGGCAATAAACGTGTCGGGGCGGCAAATTGGTGGAGATTAGAGCGAGAGCGCGCGGTAATTGAAATATTGACCGGGCAGTCGGCGTCAGCGGCAGTTTGCGACCGCCGGTGCCACGAAACACAACTCGGATCTCCGCATTCCACGTCTCCCACCGGAGGCAGGCGGCGCTGCTTCCGGCGTTCCCGCGCGATTGCGCCTGGTCGTCAGTTCCGGACCGAAGCAAACAGCACACTTCCTGAGTGACAGCAAGGCAGAACGACGCCCGTTTTATACTGATACTGTTTTTTCATTCCTCACCAAACACATTATGTCATTTATGGCACATGGCGTGGTCGTGATTTTTTGAACGTACAAGATGGTGATATATATATATATATATATATATATATATATATATATATATATATAATTTTGAGGTTCGCCGATGACATTGTAATTCTGTCAGAGGCAGCAAAGGACTTGCAAAAGCAGTTGAACGGAACGGACAGTGTCTTGAAAGGAGGGTATAAGATGAACATCAACAAAAGCAAAACGAGGATAATGGAATGTAGTCGAATTAAGTCGGGTTATGCTGACGAAATTAGATTAGGAAATGAGACACTTAAAGTAGTAAAGGAGTTCTGCTATTTGGGGAGCAAAATAACTGATGATACTCGAAGTGGAGAGGATATAAAATGTAGACTGGCAATTGCAGGGAAAGCGTTTCTGAAGAAGAGAAATTTGTTAACATCGAGTATAGATGTAAGTGTCAGGAAGTCGTTTCTGAAAGTATTCGTATGGAGTGTAGCCATGTATGGAAGTGAAACATGGATGATAAATAGTTCAGACAAGAAGAGAATAGAAGCTTTCGAAATGTGGTGCTACAGAAGAATGCTGAAGATTAGGTGGGTGGATCACATATCTAATGAGGAGGTATTGAATAGAATTGGGGAGAAGAGGAGTTTGTGGCACAACTTGACTAGAAGAAGGGATCGGTTGGTAGGACATGTTCTAAGGCATCAAGGGATCACAAATTTAGTACTGGAGGGCAGTGCGGAGGGTAAAAATCGTAGAGGGAGACCAAGACACGAATACACTAAGCAGATTCAGAAGGATGTAGGCTGCAATAGGTACTGGGAGATGAAGACGCTTGCACAGGACAGAGAAGCATGGAGAGCTGCATCAAACCAGTCTCAGGACTGAAGACCACAACAACAACAACAACAAGATGGTAATCAAGCATTAAGACGACGAGCCGGTAGAGAGACCCACTCTACAAATGACATATGGTCCTAAACCCGGAATGCGTCAAATCTCTTACAATAGGATACTTTTTCCTTAGGCGGCAACAAATCGGAGGAAGTGCTCAGAGCCATTTGAACATTTGAAATCACGCAGCAAAATTACCGGGAAGAGGCACAACGTCCAGTGCTATCGATTATTGTCTGTCTTGTTCAAAAACAATATAACAACGCAAAGTCTTTACTCGTGCTGACACTTTGTAACCTCCCCCTCACTTATCGACCTTAATGACAGTGAAAAATTAAACCGCGTGTACCTAATGGAAATTGGGAAAAGCAATCGTCACCGAAGTTAATCTGTCGGTAAAGAGGGAGGAAAGGGTTACATCTAAATGAAACGAAAAATGCAAATGAAACTGGTGGAAATTAATTTTGAAAAGGGGTAAAGTTAATGAAGAAAGTAAATGTGCGGCCGTTACGTTAACAATTAACTAGCGGTAATTAGATATTTGAGATTTGGGGGAAATTACGGTCGCCAGTCCTCAGTACAATTATTATAGTAACTGAAAAAGAAAGGTAATTACACATATAATTAGCACTAGAAGCGTGGCAACTGAAGGTTGACACGTGTAGTGTGAAAACTGAAAGTTTGTCAGAAGTAATAACTTTCGCTGCACTCTGACTTAATTTAGCAAAAGAATTAATAAAACCGGAAAACTGAAAGTTAATTTAGTGACTGAAATTAATAAGAAGCTTTCATTCTTAAGCACATCGAAATTCAGTAAAATACGGTTAGTCTTGGACTACCTCAACAATCATTTCAAAAGCTACTTGAATCTACGCAATTTAGAAATAAGAGATTTAGCTTTGAACTTGAATTAAATGATTCTGAACAATTAACAATAGTAAAATTTAGTACGTACCAAGCTGAGCTGCAGTCACAGGTAAGCTAAAATACGGTAATAAAACTCGCACTGTTAATTTGTGCTTGCGTAATCTAAATATTGTAGCCAGCTATGAATACTTAAACTGAGCTTCGAAATTAAAGCAGTGAAATGGAATGATTGTACTTTAATGCTGGCATCTGAATTTCAACGACACTCGGGTTGATTTCGGAAAAGGAAGGGACCCTGTTTGGTAATGCAATTGGGACAATGAGCAACAAAGGTTCATGCTAAGTTGCTGTAATTTTGCGAGGCAGATGGCACAATTTGAAAAGCTGAGGTCTGCCATACAGTTCTAAAACTTTACGTGCTTCCAGTCTTCCTTGTTGGTTGATTGAAGGTTTGAAGCCGTCGATCGAGGAGGTGGCGACAGTCACTCATTGTCGGCCGTCGCTGTTGCAGAAGCTGGATGTTGGCGCGCCTTCTTCTCAACACGGTCACCAGACGAAACGGGCTTTTGATGTGCGCCAGCTAATGCTTCCCGTCCGCGACACCATGTCAGAAACTATTATCGCAAGTCGAGCGCAATTACATGCTGCCAAACCCCGAAAGCGCGGCAACTCGCGGGAGCTACACACAACACACCTGCTCCACTCGCTACTCCAGCCAGACTCCCTCTATGCTCTGCCCGCGCTCCACGCGACAGAGTTAACACTATACCAAAGATCCTAAACACTTTCGTTCTCCACACGACCTATCGATGTATTCTTTCGATAGTATAGTTTTCCCTAGGCCAGATCCAGCGTATAAATACAAATAATATTCACAAAATACACCAATTATAAATCGACATAAATGCATAATATATATATATATATATATATATATATATATATATATATACAAATAGTAAAACAATTACAATATACGAAGACACAGAAATGTTACATATTCAGTTAACAAAAATAAGGTAAACAAATTTATAGTACAATAGATGGAAATAGGAGGATATGCATTTCCAGCGTTACACGTGCTCCACATTGTCTGAGGATGTTCGTGTAACCTAAACAGACTCAGAAAATGTCCCAAAAAAAAAAACAGCGGAAATGTATATGCTCAAAACATCAACAAAATTTAGCATTCGTCTAATTAGGCATAAATCAATTTTTTGACCATAATAATTGAGTGGAGACACTCCTAATCTTATTCCACTCTGTCATCTTGCACAAAATAAAACAGGTTGACAACATATTAAAATTCATAGAAAACATAGAAAATGATTTAGCTATTCTAAAATCGTCAAAATACGTAACACTATCAAGAAATGGAATATTATTTACAAAATTAATCAGAGTACATGGCCATAAAAACAGGTAGATCAAAATACGCAAATTAATTATTAATTACATATTATACACATTTTTATATAACCTTTTCATAATTAATATTCTCGTCATGAGAGTCCAATTAAAGCTAAACAAGAAAATAATATTCAGCAGATCGACAAAAACATAAATATTGAGAGCAGAATTCTTTCACATCAGCTGTCCGCGAAGAAAAAGTATTCCGCCTTTCGTACTCGCAAGTACAAAGAATGCCGAGAGCGGCACAAGAGCCGACAGCGGCACAAGAGCCGACAGCGACCCCGCCCCGCCAGTATTGTTGCGCCCGCCTGTGCGGCACGCTTGATCTCACTCGCCTGTGTAACGGCATTTCCAGAACGTCCGTTTCACTGAATTCTTTCGGAAAAACTCACTCCCGAATAATCTCAAGGAGTCCATTAATTCTATCACAGTGGATAACTCAACACTGTCCATCATCACACGCATGTACTAGCCTGAAACTTAAAACAGCGTCTAAGTACATCGGCAATGGCTAGTAAATCACATATTTATGAAATCTTACAGCTAGTTACAAAATCATATTTACATTCCTTAATCTACAGTGGCTCAGCTGAAAACTTAACTAGCAGCTTGGATTTTTCAAATGATTACTAATCAATTCCTCTTAAATCATTCAGACAAAATTAATTACTTATTAATTACAACTTCTTTAATGACCTCTTGGTCAGGCATAAGCATGGCAACCTAGCAAATTCTTAAATCTTACACTCTATATTTACATACTGTACAACTTACCCATTCTGTGGTATTAATCAATCCTAGGTTGGTACAATTTCAAGTCTACAATGTTCCGTATACCTAATAGTTTTCCAGAGCTTGGATACTCTAAGCAATAAGCATTTGTGTGAGGTATACCAATGACCTTATATGGTCCATTATAAACAAACTTAAATTTCGAGATTTCATTGTCTATCTCGCTCGATTTCTCATGAGCTTTTACAAGTACTAAGTCTCCGATTGCAAACTTAGGAAAACGCGCTTTAGCGTCATGACGACGTATGCGAGCATCGGCTTTTAGCTTCATTACTTCTCGCAAACGATCTTTTTTCACACCAATACTAATGTCAATCCGTGGAGGGAATTTGATTATCTCTTCCACTAAACTTTTACTTCTGTCATCCAACAGGATTTCCTCTGGAGAAAATCCCGTCGATTCATGTCTCAAGGTGTTCATAATTCTCTCAAATACTGCTACATATTTGCCCCATGCCCTATGATTGTGATGGCAATAGGTACGGCACAGTCGGCCTAGCTCGCGCATATACCTCTCAGCGGGATTCCCAGCCGGACAATAAGCTGAAATATGGATCACCTCGACCCCATTACTTTCCATGCCTTCATTCCACAACTTAGAAGTAAATTGTGCCCCATTGTCTGATAGAATCGCCTTGGGCTTACCAATATGAACAAAATAATCGTTCACAAGCTTGCTATAGACCGCTTTGGCTGTAGCTTTCCTAATTGGGTATAGCTTGATGAACTTGGAAAAAGTTTCTAGCACTACTAAAATGTAGGCAAAGTTTCCTGATGACTTGGGCAAAGGTCCGTACAAGTCCACGCATAGTAATTCAAAGGTGTCGTTAGGCCTTATACTTTGCATAGGACCACGACTTGTACAGTTGGTAACCTTCACCTTCTGACATAAATCGCAAGTTTTCTCTCTGTCAGTAACGCGTTTTAACATGTTAAAATGCACTACTTCACTCAGCTTTTCCGTACATTTCTTTGGTCCACAGTGACCATACGCCAAATGGTAGTAGTCTATTATTTCCGTGACGACTTTGGTGGGCCAGCATACCCGCCAAATATTACTATTTTCACCCTTACGTATGTACAAGATATGATCGTATATCTTGTAATACTTCCTTAATTTCTCTCCTTCTGGACTCCTTTCGTCATATCGGGTTTTCACCATATTTAAACAACCGTCCTCTTTCTGATGACGACGTAGATTCTTTCAGATGTTCACTATTAATTTGCGTCCCTCAACTTCTTTAAAATAGTATAATTTGACCACTCCATCTGAGTCATCTTTCAATACATCTTGATTAGACTCGGGCAACCGCGACAGCGCATCCGCAACGCAATTGTCGGTCCCTTTCACGTAACAGATGTCATAGTTAAATTGCTGTAAATACAGCGAGCACCTAGTCAGTCTTTCGTGAAGTAGTTTACAATCCTTCAGATAAGTGAGCGCCTAATGGTCCGTATGAATAATCACCTTACGGTCCCACAGGTAACCCTTGAACTTCTTGAAACCCCACACGATAGCGAGACACTCTTTCTCAGAAATCGTGTAGTTTCGCTCACTTTCCGATAAAGTTCGACTCGCGAACGCTATCGTCCGGTGTTCCTTATCCTCTCCTTTACCAACTTCTTGGAACAGTTCTACCCCCACCCCGTAATTCGACGAATCCGTTCTCAGATGGAAAGGCAGCGATAAATCAGGATGAAATAGTATGTTAGATCTTAACAACTCGTCTTTTAATCTCTCGAAAGCGGCCTGACACCCGTCACTCCACACAAACGGAACATTTTTGCGTAAGAGGTTATTCAAATTTTCATTATTAAACACTTGTCCTTTTACAAATTTACGGTAAAATCCTGTGAGCCCTAGAAAACTTTTTAACTGTTTCCTAGACTTGGGTGGAGGACAATTCCTTATTGCCTCTAGTTTCTCTGGGTCTTTCGTAATACCAGCAGTGGTAATTACATGCCCTAAAAATTTCAGTTCCTGCTTCACAAATTCGCATTTCTTTAGCTTTAGAGTCATTCCGCCACGGCGCAATGCACTAAAAACTTCATCTAACATGTCACAATGGTCATGCCAAGTGGCATTCGCCAACAATAGGTCGTCATCATACACAGTTAATCTTGAACTCAAAGCCGGTCCTAGCACTTTATCTAGGGCCCTGATGAATACGGACACAGATATATTAAGACTAAACGGCAGTATTCTATACTGATAACACCTGCCCGCAAACAAGAAGGCGGTGTATGGCCTAGATTCTTCTTTCTAGTTTTATTTGCCAGTAACTAGCCGTCAGATCGAGGCTAGTCATGAACTTAACGTCATGAAAACGTTGCAAAATCTCGTCCATACTCTCTGGTCTGTCTGTTTCGCGTTGAACCACCCTATTCAACGTGCGTGCGTCAATCACAATACGCACACTACCATCCCGTTTTGCTACAATGACCAAACCGTTATTGTATGGACTCGTACTTCTTTCAATCACTCCCCATTCGATCATCTTATCTATCTCCCGTTGCACTGCTTCCTTTTTGGACAGCGGTATAGCATACGGTCTCACGAAGAATGGTTCGTGCGGAATTACATGCAACTTGCATTTATATCCCTCCATAAGTCCCGGTTTGTCTGAAAACACACACTTATTCCTCATTATTACTTTATATAGGCCTCGTCTTTGTTCGTGTGTTACGTTTGACACACCGTCTACAATACTTTCCAATTCACTTTCTACACTATTGTCAATGCCGAGATTCCTCACATTACAGTAGTTCAAATTCATACCTACGTCAATAGCATCCGGCCAGTTAACAATGTGTATAGGCTGGTATTGCCTATGCACACCGTCTCCTACCTCGTCAAAACTAACTACTATTGTTTTATCTTGTGACGTACATGTCAAAGTTTTGCTTTCGCAATTAATCACTGCACGGTACTTCAATAGCCAATCTAACCCGATAATTACTTCCGTAGTTAAGTCTGGCACGACGACAAACTCTTGTTCGTATCGTGCCCCACATATCTCGAATTTGACAAAAATCTGTTTTGTGACCGGTTTACTGGCCTTCCCAGTAGCACCGATAATTTTCACTCCTGTTACTGGCATAACTACGATGCCAGGTCTGTCTTTCAGTAACTCAAATATTTTCCCAGATACAGCACTCAATTCTGCACCGGTGTCAATCAACACGTTTAGTTGTAGGTCGTGCATATTAACAGACACTACTATCTGTCTACACCTGTCCTCGACTGTTTCTTTATTTTCCCACAGTAAATCCTCGTCTATATCCAGGTCATTCCAGAAAAAACCATCCGGCTTTGATCCTAAATCCTGCTTATCTGGCGGCCTTTTCAGCCTCTGTTCACATACAGTTTTAATTTCAACATGTTTCTCCTTAGGCTTAGTCTGTAGCTTCGCCTCAAATACCGAAACCTTTTCCTGTAACTCGTCAACTAGTGAGTGTTGCTTTGTTATCAATTCACTAATTGTCACCTTCGTTGATTCCTCTTTGGTCAGATTGATCTCATCTGCCAATCTGCCTGGAGAAATGTGCCCAGTAGTATTTGCAATTACTTCCTTTAGATCTGCGCAACCCACAGTGCTACCGTCTGACCGTATAACGTCAGCTCTAACCTCATACACGCTGTAATCTACGTGCATTTCTGCCAATCGTGTCCGGCTATCACCAAAATTTTCGTAATCCGTTTCCTCAATACTCTCGCAATGTTTAAACTGGAGGTTTGCGTCGGATGGGTCGGCTACTTCTACCACTATAACTTTCGGTAAAATCTGCCGGTTAGGGCCAGAACTTTCCGTTACTACTTCAACATCCAACTCTTGCGGGACGAAACACGACGAATCTGACTCGTGTTCCCCATTAACATCAATTATTTCTGGTAAAGTCTGCCGGATAGGGCCAGAACTTTCTATCACTTCACAAACACCACCTTCCTGCGGGACGAGACGCGGCAAATCCTGCCCGCGCTCCCCATAAACACTTCTCCCGTACAGGCCCCTATAATCTCTTAGTTCGTCGTATAAGCGACCGAACTGCCTTAACCAGACCTCATCCCTCTCTGCATCCCCTCACTCGATGACGGACGTGTTATCCGACATCTGATCTTCTCTCAACAATTGCGAATCATTCTTAAACTCAATCTCCAGTTCTGCTGTGGGTGTTACAGCTGCCACTTTATAATCTACTTCCGGAACACTACTTAAATTGTTCTCACTGACAGTGAATGTATTTTCTACTGCCGTGTCTACAGCTGATCTACTATTTGTGGGCGCACTCCTTTCTCTTAACACTGGCACACTCTCCCGCCGTTGATTATTCCGCACGGAATTTTCATAACGACGACACCTGGGTTTTCTCCTGTTATTGGGCCGCCAAAATTTCTCCACGCACGGTCGGCCCCTCACCGGCGCGGCTAATGCTTTCCCTGTCTCGTCCCAGCAGATCTGCTCCCCGAATGCTGCTGAGGCGGCTTATCGCACCCTCTGGCGTTATTACTATCCTGTGAAGCCCGTATCACGTTAGTATGATACTGGTTTCCGTCATTCCTGTTATTATTTGCATTGTACCGATTGTTATTGCGGTCCGAACCACTATTGTTACTGCTGCCAAGATTGCGGTATGCATTATTCCCATAGTTTTCGTTGTTGTGGTTGCTGTGGAACCCGTTGTTGTTACCACGGCCTCTACCACTGTCGCGATTATTGCGCCCATTGTCCTCGTCCTCAACTCTTTCCAGGAAATCATTGATTGTCTTGTAATTGCTTCCTACGTAGCGTTTTGTGTCATCTGAAGCTTCTTGTAGAGTTCCCAGACTATTTCGGATTCCGCGCGGCGATCACGCAAATATTCCAACTTGCGGATCCAGCCCTCTCAAAACTCCTTCATCGAGCCGCGCGAAATCGCATCGAAAGGCCTCGATACGACAAATTCGCGCCAGACATTTTGCTGTTTTTGCTCCGACCAGTATTCAGCCAGAAACAAATTTTTAAACTCGTCAAAAGTCATGTTCGTATTGTTGAGGTTTAAGCCCCAACGCTTGGCATCACCAGCCAACACATCAATTACCGCATTAATTTTTCTCTCATTAGTCCATGATCTGGGTAAAACTCTTTCACAATTTTTAATGAAATCCGTCGCGTGTATACCGCCTTTTTCAAGAGGTCGAACCGCTCCTCTTTCGTCAACAATTCCGAACTATGTGCACAGATTGGCACATAGATCTGTTTTTCATCAAGTTTCTTTTCTAATTCCGACACTCTCGTAATTACTTGGCAAGTGGTTGTCGCAAGCGTTTCTACTTCCTTTTTTTTCTATTAGCAGGAATTAGCCTGCTTCGTCACTTTGGTATCTACTTCGGATACTAAGGCCTTTAAAGTTTCCACTTTCTTTTGATCCTCTTTTTTCACTAATTGAATTTGTTCCGTCACCTTATTCTCGATTATCGGAGCAACTGATTCTCCTACACTTTTCTCGATTCTGCTAATTTCGGAATTAAAACGCGTATTTATGCTCGCAATTCCCGCCTGAACGCCTATCATTTCCTGTTTAAGATTACCGATTTCGGTATTAATCACAACAATATCTTCTTTGATTTTATCAACTTTTGCGTTAACAACTCCAACATTGTTGTTAACAACATTAATAGCTTTGTTTTGATTGTCTAGCTTCCTGTCAATTTTTTCAGACTGAGCTTCTTGCTTGGCAGCCTGAGCTTTAATTACTGCCGATTGAGTTTCTATCTTGCTAGACTGAGCCTTGATTTCGTTAATCAAAACATTCAATAAATCAGCTAAATTCCCGGAAACTGCCGGTTTTACTTCCGTAGCGACTTCCTCTTTAATTGTCCCCGCGTATTCGTAGTCAAGCGGTTCAGATTTGATTTTCACTTCCGATTCCGAAACATTTTCTAAAGTTTGGAATTCTATTTCTGCTCTTTGTTGCGTTTCGGCGGTCGCGTCTTTCATGCTAGCCGCCTGCCCCTGAACAATGGGTACCGCGGTGCGCGTTTCCCACTGTTCGACCGATTGTTCCGTATCCAAGTCTACCAAATTTTGGTAATTGTTGCCTTTACTCATTTTAATAATTTTCAATATAAATAACAAATCTCAAATCTAATTAGGATTCCTCCCACTACTTAATCTCGCTGACGTAACTATCTTTTCGTAACCAATACTTTGTTACGACATTTGCACCAAACAAAATTCGTGTCCAGAACAACCTCAAATCCGAAGATTGTCCTGTCACCAGGTCGCCACGTGTAACCTCCCCCTCACTTATCGACCTTAATGACAGTGAAAAATTAAACCGCGTGTACCTAATGGAAATTTGGGAAAAGCAATCGTCACCGAAGTTAATCTATCGGTAAAGAGGGAGGAAAGGGTTACATCTAAATGAAACGAAAAATGCAAATGAAACTGGTGGAAATTAATTTTGAAAAGGGGTAAAGTTAATGAAGAAAGTAAATGTGCGGCCGTTACGTTAACAATTAACTAGCGGTAATTAGATATTTGAGATTTGGGGGAAATTACGGTCGCCAGTCCTAAGTACAATTATTATAGTAACTGAAAAAGAAAGGTAATTACACATATAATTAGCACTAGAAGCGTGGCAACTGAAGGTTGACACGTGTAGTGTGAAAACTGAAAGTTTGTCAGAAGTAATAGCTTTCGCTGCACTCTGACTTAATTTAGCAAAAGAATTAATAAAACCGGAAAACTGAAAGTTAATTTAGTGACTGAAATTAATAAGAAGCTTTCTTTCTTAAGCACATCGAAATTCAGTAAAATACGGTTAGTCTTGGACTACCTCAACAATCATTTCAAAAGCTACTTGAATCTACGCAATTTAGAAATAAGAGATTTAGCTTTGAACTTGAATTAAATGATTCTGAACAATTAACAATAGTAAAATTTAGTACGTACCAAGCTGAGCTGCAGTCACAGGTAAGCTAAAATACGGTAACAAAACTCGCACTCTTAATTTGTGCTTGCGTAATCTAAATATTGTAGCCAGCTATGAATACTTAAACCGAGCTTCGAAATTAAAGCAGTGAAATGGAATGATTGTACTTTAATGCTGGCATCTGAATTTCAACGACACTCGGGTTGATTTCGGAAAAGGAAGGGACCCTGTTTGGTAATGCAATTGGGACAATGAGCAACAAAGGTTCATGCTAAGTTGCTGTAATTTTGCGAGGCAAATGGAACAATTTGAAAAGCTGAGGTCTGCCATACAGTTCTAAAACTTTACGTGCTTCCAGTCTTCCATGTTGGTTGATTGAAGGTTTGAAGCCGTCGATCGAGGAGGTGGCGACAGTCACTCATTGTCGGCCGTCGCTGTTGCAGAAGCTGGATGTTGGCGCGCCTTCTTCTCAACACGGTCACCAGACGAAACGGGCTCTTGATGTGCGCCAGCTAATGCTTCCCGTCCGCGACACCATGTCAGAAATTATCATCGCTAGTCGAGCGCAATTACATGCTGCCAAACCCCGAAAGCGCGGCAACACGCGGGAGCTACACACAACACACCTGCTCCACTCGCTACTCCAGCCAGACTCCTCTATGCTCTGCTCGCGCTCCACGCGACAGAGTTAACACTATACCAAAGATCCTAAACACTTTCGTTCTCCACACGACCTATCGATGTATTCGTTCGATAGTACAGTTTTCCCTAGGCCAGATCCAGCGTATAAATACAAATAATATTCACAAAATAAACCAATTATAAATCGACATAAATGCATAAATATATATATACAAATAGTAAAACAATTACAATATACGAAGACACAGAAATGTTATATATTCAGGTAACAAAAATAAGGTAAACAAATTTATAGTACAATAGATGGAAATAGGAGGAAATGCATTTCCAGCGTTACAACTTTATAGCCACCGTTCCATTAAAAATGAAGATAAAGATAACAAATGTATTAAATCGCTGTAACGAGTATCGTCAGATATGGCCGAAGTGCGCAAATGTGTGCCTTGGATTGGCAAGCCATAGAGATAAAAATTGAGCTACGTCTTCAACTCGCCAGTATAACTGCAAGTATAACTGCGAGCTCTTTCCATTCGCGCTACTTAACCGATTTGAAAAATAATTCAGCCCTAAAACTACAAATTACTATTCATGTACTTCACACTAGCATAATTACGGATTTATAGCCATTCGCTAGCACAAGCTCAAATGTAAAAAAAATTTGATGGCCTACCTACATGACAAAAACAAGTTATATCACAAAATGACGACTGATCGGTTAGCAACGAACATTGCTCTGTTGACAGCACTTCATAATACTTTTTTTTAAATCGTAAGTCCTCTTTAGAGTATTCGCTATTACTAGCTGAAATTTATCACAGAATTCAATTAGCGCCTCTCCTCTCTCTTAAATAAAAAAGCACTCCGTCATCAGGCCACATGTGGCCTACCGGGACCATCCGACCGCCGTGTCATCCTCAGCTGAGGATTCGGATAGGAGGGGCGTGTGGTCAGCAGACCACTCTCCCGTTCGTGATGATGGTTTTCTTTAACCGGAGCCTCTACTATTCGATCGAGTAGCTCCTCAATCGGCAGCACGAGGCTGAGTGCAACCAAAAAATGGCAACAGCGCCTGGTGGCTCAGATGGTCATCCGTCCAAGTGCCGGCCACGCCCGACAGCGCTTAACGGTGATCTGACGGGAACCGGTATATTCACTGCGGCAAGGTCGTTGCCTCTCTCATTATTAGTACCAAGTCCATATTCTCACCTAACCTTTCTGCTACTCCTTCCCCTACAACATTAATTTTCATCTCCCTTTACGTACTGCATTTCCGGTTCAGTATCCTCGTATACTGTCTCAATCTCTTCAGCTTCAGTCTGCGACGTCGGAAACTATACCTGAACAGTCTTTGTAGGTGCTAGCTTGCTGTCGACTCTGATAAGGATAGCTCTATCATTGAACAGTTCACAGTAACACACTCCCAATCCTACGTTCCAATTCATAACGAATCCTACTCCCGTTATACCATTTTCTGCTGCTGGTGATATTACCCTACACTCATCTGAACAGAAATCTTTCTTCTTTCCAATTCACTTTACCCCTCCACCCCCTTTCCCCCAAAACAACAGGACTGAGCCTTTGTCTTTCCCTTTTCATATTTTCTAGCTTGCCTACCATGTTCAAGCTTGTGAAATTCCACACACCGGCTCATAGTACGTTATCCCTTCGTTGGTTATCCAATCTTTCTTCCCATGGTAACCTCCCCCTTGGCAGTCCCCTCGCGGAAGTTTGAATGGGGGATTATTGCGGAATCTTTTTCTAATGTAGAGATCATCATGACACTTATTTAGTTACAGGCCACATGTCCTGTGGGTATACATTGTGGGTCTTCAATGCAGTGGTTTCCATTGCCGGATGTATCCTCATGCCGTTGATCACTGCTGATTCTTCCGCTTTTAGGTGCAGTTTCCCACTCCAAGGACAAGAGAATGCTCTGACCCTCTGTCTGCTCCTCCACCCTCTTTGACAAAGCCGTCGGCAGAATGACAATGACTTCTTATGCTGGAAGTCCTTGAAAGTCATTGCTGATTATAATTCAGAACTTAAGCGGTGGTTAGGCAATGGCGGAACCGATGTTTTGATTGCTAATCAAAGACACTATCCCAAGACCACCTATGTTACACTCTTATACAGACAAAACTTTTTCGAAGCCTGCTGTGTATTTATTTAAAAATTTAATAGCTCTTCAGGGATTGTGTAATAATTCCGATGCCGTGTACATACATTCGAGGAGTGACCGAGTCTGTAACGACCAGTTATAGATATGAAAGGTAAGCTACACAACTCGCTCTTAGCTGGTAAACGCAAGTTTCCATGACCAAATCTTTAGAGAAATGGCGCGTTTTTTGTCACGAGGGTACAACCGTGACATCGCTCTGTGCCCGGTTTTCGTTTATTGCAGGGTATATATCTTGCCATGGTGTAGGTAGAATAGAGAATAATACAAGCATTTCGTTTTTATTGGACGAAATTTGTATGTTTATCGTCTGAAGAGTGTAATATAGCGCTAAACTTGTTCCATATATCACAGCACATCTAATGGAACGCATTTACAATTGTGGACTTTGCATTAATTAATTTTCGTCCTACACACTCCACAGTCTCACAAAACACAGCTTTGTTAAAGGCCAACTGATAATGACACTGGTAATTTCGTCCAGGCTGTGCTGCTTTACAACAGCCAGATGGAGTACTCTTCTTCCCTACTAACAAGAAGTCATGACTAGCCTCACACTCCTTCAGGCCTCAGTAAGAGAACGAGTCACGAGTGGCAAGCGACCGCAGCTCCACAGTTGTCAGACTCGCGGAACTGCAGCGGGAACGAAAGAAGGCCGTTAGCGCTGATGCAACAGCGGCGCCTTGAGTTGTGAGGTATGCAACCCGAGCAGCAGACTTGTGCCTGCTCCGTTTCTAATCTCTAGCAACCGGTAAACGGCCTAGTCTACCTTGCTGACAGTCATCAATCACCCATTGTGCAGCTGTCAGTCGACCTCGGACGTGTACACATCTCATGTGATCAAATGTACTAGTTATTTTAATGTACGTGAAAAGGAGGTTGATTAACTACTGTAAGGTTCAGAAACGTAGTGATATGAACGGCCAATTCCAGGACAAAGAACTACGTAAGTACACCTGGACCAAACCGTCAAGAAACGTAAAATCAATTATAGACTATGTAATAGTGCGGAAGCAGCGAGTAATTAGGTAAAAAGAGAAATAGAGTGTGGCTCCGATAATTTCATGTTGCTACAAAAATTCCTTTCCCCATTAAGACCAAGTTGAAACAGTAAGAGAAACAGTATGCTGGAAATAAAGATATAGAGGATTCAAAACATTTGATACATCTGCTGCTAGAAGAAAGTGTGAAAAGTTTGTATTACCGAAGATTAAATGTAAGATTGGATGCAGTGAACTGAAGTTGAACTATATAGTTTCCTGAGACAGTCAATTCAGGAAGCAGTAGAGTAGGCTTTAGGATGAGTAAGAACTGTATGGATGAACACGGAGTTGTTGGAGGTGGTTGAGGAAAAGAAAAAAACTGTATTATAAAAAAATAATTACCAACGAAAGTAAAGCTGTGAGGACGGGGCGTGAGTCGCGCTTGGGTAGCTCAGTTGGTAGAGCACTTTCCCGCGAGAGGTAAATGTCCCGAGTTCGAGTCTCGGTCCGGCACACAGTTTTCATCCGCCAGGAAGTTTCATATCAGCGCACACTACGCTGCAGAGTGAAAATCTCATTCTGGAAACTGTATTATATATTGTTAAGTTCTGGGAGTGAAGATGACTAGAACATGTACAAGTTATATCAGAAGAGGGCTATGAAATTAACAACACGGTGTAAGGAAGAGGAGTACGAAAGAGTATGTGAGTAAATAGAGCATTTGCTTGGATATAGGAGATCAGTAGAGGCGTGAAGGATGAGAAGGAAGATGAGACCATGTGATAAAAGTGCACAACAAAAGCTGTAGGTACGTAGGGTAACATAGAACCTATACAAGGGCAAGAGATAATGGGGAATCTGAAAAAGGCAAGAAATGAGGAAAAAAAAAACAAGAGAACAGAGTGGAGCTGTGGTGGAATTGAGGAAAAATTGGCCACCTCAAATGGTGAGACTTATATTGAAATTGTTGAGTGGGATTGTGGAGAAAGAAGAAATACCAACTAGTGGCGTATATTATATCTACTATCTACAAAAAAAACCTCATCCATATAATTATAGGGGAATTATTGTTATGATTTCTATCGGTAGACAGGTCGGAGAATATTATTGTTGGAAAGATGCTAGCGGAGAAAGCAGGTTTTAAAGTTGAACGGTCTTTTATGAATCACGTATTTAGCCTTAGACCAATAGGTGAGAAGGTATATTCCAAGGGCCAGGAAGTACACTAAATATTTTCGGATTAGAAAATGCGTGGCTGTCAACGTACTGTGGGAAGTGATGGAGTATATAGTCTTAGAGGCACAGCAGATATCCATAATTCAAAGAACATACCACCAATTGTATGCAGTGGCTGAGGTAGGGAGACAATTGAGCGAGACATTCCAACCGTTGAAAAGAGTTAGACAGGGCTACAGTATGTCGCCAACCCTATAGTGTATATGGGAAAGATGGAATCAGTCACTCTAAGGTATGGGGTTTCCTTTCCAGCACGGTAGCATCCACTCATTATTATTTGCCGATGGTCTGGGACTGGCAGCAAAAAATAGAGAGAGAGTAGGACGTCAAATTTATGATAAAGAAGATAATGGAATCATTTGAAGGAGGGGTGCTTGGAATAAATATGAGCAAAACAGAATGTATAGTAATGGGAGGAGACGGAAGGGGTATAGTACTGCCGCAAGGAACTATTAAAGTTGAAACGTAGTTTATATACTTGGGATCGATTATCCATATCTCGGGGAACTGTGAAGCAAATGTGGAAAGCAGGATCCATCAGGCAAGAGGAGGAATTAAAATCTTAAATGGAGTCTGTGGAGCCACGAAGTATCAAAATAAACAAAGAAGAGGGTTCTGCAAACAGTAGTGGAAAGTATACTAACATATGGTGCAAAAGGATGGACTCTGGGGTAGTGACAGAGAAGTAGAGTTCAGGCAGTAGGGATGGATGGAATAAGGTGGGCACCCAGGATGAGCATAACAGAGTGGAGAAGAAATCAGGGACTTAGAGAAATAATGGCTATGTAACAACCAGTCGTGAAAAGAACTGAGAATAGAGCTTTTCAATTGTGTGTCCATGTACGGCGAATGGAGAAAGGACGATAGCCAAAGGCAGTCCTGAAATTGTCACCGCCAGGAAGGTGCAGCGTGGACGGCCGAGATTGAGACGGAGAGCGGGAATAATTACAATAATGAGGAAGAGAGATTTGAAAAAGGAAGGCTGCCATGATCGTGAATGCTCGCGAATGGGAATACAGGGCTACTGCTGAACGGTAAAGACCTTAAAAGTAAAAGTGAAGTGAAATTGTCATAATGTGTAGTAGGTGAGAGAAGTCATGGGGTAACGATATGCACATTTACAAGTGAATATGGTATCGCGTTGAAAAAGCGCAACAGCAAAGTGCATTGGTGGAGCTGTCATTTATACTCAGTTGATTCAAGTGAAAGAGGTTTCTCACGTAATTATGGAATCAACAGCCTTTGAACGCGGAATGGCAGTTGGAGCCAGACGCAAGAGATATCCCACTTCGGAAATCGTTAAGTAATTCAATATTTCGAGATCCATAGTGTCAAAAGTGTGCCGAGAATATCAAATAACAGCCATTACATCTCATTACGGACGACGTAGTGGTCGAAGGCTTTCAGTTAACGACCAAGAGTAGCAGCCTTTGCGCAGAGCTGTCATTGCTAACAAACAAGCAGCGCTGCGTGAAATAACCGCAGAAATCAGGGTGGGACCTACGACGAATGTATCCGTTAGGACTGTGAGGCGAAATTTCTTATTAATGGGCTATAGCAACATACGATCAATGCCTTTGGTAACATCACATCTCCTGCAGCACCTCTTCTGGGTTCGTCGCCGTATAAGTTGGAACCTAGACGACTGGAAAATCGCGGCGCGATCAAATGTCCCTATATTAATTGGTAAGAGCTGCTGGTAGGTTTCAAGCCTCAAGCAGGCCTCACGAAACCATGGACCCAGGTTGTCAAGGTGCTGTGCAACGTGGAGGTGGCTCCACAATGCTTTGGCATGTGTTTACATGAAATGGACTGCGTCCTCTGATCCCACTGAACCGACCAATGACTGTAAATGGTTATTTACCAAAGAAAACTCTGCAAACAGTAGCATGTTTTCAGAATTTCTTTTATTTGGAGGACCATTTTCTGCATCACATCAATGCTATCTTCAGGCCCCTATGCACTCCATGCATAGACAATCAGATAACAGATATACTGATACTTGCATAACTGCAGCCATTAATACCTGGATTCTGTGAATTCGTGTCTGGGGTGATTACTTCTAAGACTTCACAACAACTGGGCACAGCTGCGGGCCGATAAAATGGTCAATGGATCAGCAGAGATGGAATGGTAATTTGTAGCTAGTTGGAGACCATTTATTTGCAGCCAACTAAGAAAGGAATTTTTGTGGATGGCAATGCGCCATGCCACAGGGCCACAATTGATCGTGATTAGTTTGAAGAATATTCTGGGAAATTCGAGGGAATGGTAAGTCCACCCAGATAGCCCTACATGAATCCCATCGGACATTAATGGGACATAATTGAGAGGTCAGTTCGTCTACGAAATCGTCCAGTGGCAACGCTTTTGCAACTATGGACGGCTGTAGAGGTAACATGGTTCAAAACTTCTGCACGGTACTTTCAACGATCATGCCTCGTACGGTTGTCACAAAAGGAGGGCCGACACGATATTAGGAGGTATCCTTTTGTGTTAGCAGAAGAGCCAACACCGTGTTACGAGTGGAGGCCAAAAGCACGCGTTTTAGCTCACGCAGGCTGGCGTGAGGAGGGAAGAACTATACTGACGTGAGGTCTGGAACATGACAAGAAATGGGAATTCAGAAAGCGGACGTAATTAGTTTGATACTTAACTTTAATCTATTAATGATGAACGTCGTTCTTGACGGTACATGAGTCACAATATTATCTGTTCAGAAAACATTCTTGAAGATAGTACTTATAGTAACTCATAGTGCTCAGTGCCATTTGAACTTATAGTAACTGAATATGGCGCCTTGCTAGGTCGTAGCAAATGACGTAGCTGAAGGCTATGCTAAACTGTCGTCTCTGCAAATGAGAGCGTATGTAGACAGTGAACCATCGCTAGCAAAGTCGGCTGTACAACTGGGGCGAGTGCTAGGAAGTCACTCTAGACTAGACCTGCCGTTTGGCGGCGCTCGGTCTGCAATCACTGCTAGTGGCGATACGCGGGTCCGACGTATAGTAACGGACCACGGCCGATTTAAAGGCTACCACCTAGCAAGTGTGGTGTCTGGCGGTGACACCACATACCCCATGACTTTTGTCACCGTAGTTCATAAGATAATGTTGCATCGGAAAATGTTTACTTTAAAAGACTCGGATATAAACAGAATAAAGTTATTTGTGATGCCCGAGATCGTATTATTAGACCGCGTGATCATCAAATTGATTTAGGAATGTCGACTGGCTCCCCCGTAGGGCTAATCGTCATATATTTGCAGACGTAAGTTTTTCCTTATTACACATGAACATATAAATCAGTATAAATGTGGATCTAAGTATGCTGATAGACTGCTAAAATGAAGGAAATCTATGTGGTAGTAAATCCTTTATTGTGCCCAAATCATCAGTGCGCCTAGTAAAAAATACAAAAAAAATATAAAAGACAGCACAAATAATAGTACATACAGTGACACAGCATTGAAACTTGTTGAAAATTAGGAGAGCAACTAAACAATAGACCCCTTAAAAACCACTTTCCCGATTTTTCTTACTTCGGCTTCAGTGAAACCATTTGCTATACCTCATGCTTATTAAAGTAGGTACAGAAAATGGTTTCACTGAAGCCGAAATAAGAAAAATCGGGGAAGTTTTGCTTAAGGAGTCTAGGGTTAGTGGAGGGCCAATGATAAGAAAGTATTTCCCACTACCTTACTATGGTCCTGTGTCGGATAAATTTTCTAATGAATTCTCTAAAGTCAACCGTACAGTGGGTTTCCGGACAGGTAATAAACTGGATAAAATTCTACGACACAGTTTGGAGCCAGCGGTTCATAAGTTTAACGTAGCAGGGGTCTACAAGGTCAATTGTGGCTCATGTGCGAAGTATTAAGTTGGAAAGAATGGAAGGGATTTTGAGGTCAGGTATCATGAGCATGGATGTGCTAGTAATAATAGTGCGTTAGGGGACCTTGTTAGAGAATTAAAGCGTTGCTTTAGGGGCATTAACGGTAATTGGTCTACCCTGTACTAGGGTAGTAAAGGCACGATCCTAGATATTTTGGAGCAGATTGAAATCGCGTGAGCTATCAGGAGGAAATGGATCTTTCTACAAATGAGCAAGTAGTGAGCTGTGGTAGCTGGTTTTTCAATTTCTTTCACGACACCGAGAGAGGTGGCGCAGTGGTTAGCACACCGAACTTGCATTATGGAGGACGATAGTTCAAACCCGCGTCCGGCCATCCTGATTTATGTTTTGCGTGACTTCCCTAAAACACCGGGACGGTTACGTTGAAAGGTCACGGCTGACTTCCTTCCCCATCCTTCCTTAATCCAAAGGGACCTATGACCTCGCTGTTTGGTCTCTTCCCCCAAATCCACCAACCAATCTTTCAGGACGCAGTTGTGGATATAATTCTGTGCTTTCATTAATGCTCCTAAATGAACCAGACTCACTTCATATTTTGATTTCAACTTGTCTACGTCACTTACTGTATTCGACAACGAATATTGTTCGTAAGTTTTGCTTGGATGTCATTATGCGTCTGCGTTAACTAATTTTGTAGTAAATGGTATGTATTTCCTTTTGTTTAGTTGCTTTACTCGTTTTAACAAGTTTATATGCTTCGTGATTATGTCTGCATACCTCCATCAGGACTTTAAGTCTGATCTACAAATAAATAAGATGGAGCTCTTTTCTAAATGTAATGTCTTATGGTATTATGATAGCAGTTGTGGTAATACTGCCAACTTCCAAACTGTATTTCACTTTTAAAAATATCAGATCAGGATCTGTGATCTACTGAGAGAATTTCACTGGGACAGCGAGTCATCTTTAGAGAACATGAGGTAAGCAAGCTTTTTCTCACACATTGAGGGGAAACACCGAGTACAGACTGATGGGATTTTATCTTGCATATGCAACTTTACAGAAGGTAACTCACGGTGTATTACTCGTATTTAAATTCTTCAGTATATCACAGCAGAAAGATTCTCTCTCTCTCTCTCTCTCTCTCTCTCTCTCTCTCTCTCTCTCTCTATATATATATATATATATATATATATATATATATATATATTACTTTTCACACCGTAGTTATAGCTATTATAGATCGTTTTACTTAGCTTACGGGTGATGAAACGGAAGTTACCCTGTAACGTCTCAGAAACATCTTTAATTTAACAAAAACCATCAATCTAGCCCCCAAAGGGCATTTATTTTTCTGGTAACCGGTTGCAATCATAGGTGGACAGTTTTCAGAGTGGGATATGTAATTCCGTTGGTGACGCCTGGAGGTGATTCGTGGAATATTGTACGCCTCGTCAACTTTTCTTAAATTACGGTAAGAGATGCTGTTGTTACAGATATCACTTCAGAAACTGTTAACATCTTTAACGTGGAGCTTCAGGTCGCTATAATCACTTCGTTTCATTTTTTGTACTTTGGGATTTGTTCGCTAAACATGTAATTGGCTATCAGCACTATGAGACTTAACTTCTGAGGTCATCAGTCCTCTAGAACTTAGAACTACTTAAACCTAACTAACCTAAGGACATCACACACATCTATGCCCGAGACAGGATTCGAACCTGCGACCGTAGCGGTCGCGCAGTTCCAGACTGAAGCGCCTAGAACAGCTCGGCCACTCTGGCCGGCAAAACAAGTAATTATGCCTGATATGAGCATGTACAGCCTGAGTCACGTAAGACGTAACAACCTTTTTATTTCGTGAACGGTTCCGGGTGTAGAAACAAGGTTTCCGCAATTCATACTTTGCTGACGGGCATGTAACATTTTGTATGGATAACACTCTGGATTCTGGTAGCAACCGAGATATTGACACAAATATGTTTTATTTATGTATTTATTTATTTTTAATGCTAGCGTATACTTTTCATAAGTGCATTTATTGTGTCTTGGGAAAACAATTAGTGATATAGCGCTTTTTGTATTCCTCAGAGCCTGCAGCGTAGTAGCAGCCTAGAAGATATTTTCGAAACATTATTGCATGAAGACGTTGCTAGTTTTGGAAGCGTTATTCAAAAACTGTACGTTTAGGTGACAAGATTATTTCGTCTGCACTGCTCAAGCGATCTGCAATTACATAGCGTTTATTAGCATACATATATGTGCGTTATATATCTGATTGGTTTGTAACTACATTTATTTATTTCCACGAGAAACGTTATTATTGGGTCTTTAGGTATCAAATGTAGGATTTTCATTGTGTGGTCTAATTGGTTTACGTTATGATTTTCTGTTAAGTGACAGAAAAACATTTTCTCGATATCTGATCAAAAAATTTTTATCTTGTTTGGCCTATCTATAGTTTCTCAGTCATTACAGTCGATTTTCACTCCTATATACCTGGGTACGCGTACATTGGAGGTTTTGTTTTACTGGAATGGTTTTGTGTTTATATGCTGTGGACAGTACGGCATGCAGATCTCACACACGAAAATGTCGAAACAAAATCCTAAATTAACAGACTGAAACTAAGCATAAAAATCTTATTGAAACTGTCGTCGAAATTTTAGAACACGGTAATAGATGACATGATAGGAAATACTACTTACACGAACCTATACAAGGATTCTATAAGCACCACTCAATTGCATACATGAATAAGATAAATATGTAACCATACAACATCGCTGACTGTCAAGTAAATCTGTCAGATTCATAGAAAACGAAAATGTCTACAAAAATTGCTCAAAAACAACATCTATTGTTGGAAAAATATATATGTGAACAAAAACAGCTCTATCTGAGCATCAATATTTGACAGCTACAATTTCAACGATGAGATATGGACACTGTTACAAACCAATCAGATACTGTAACGTGAAATTTGTACATACGAATAGCGCAACCGAGATAACATTGTCACCTAAATGTACAACTCTTGAATGAAGCTCCATAAAATGCGTCTTAGTATAATTATATAAAATGTCTTTATATGATTCAGCGCTTGTTATTACTGACGTAGAAATCTGCACCCAGGTGGGCTCAAGCTACTGGAATGAAGTATCATTTCATATACGACATCATTACTGGGTCAGCTATAATTTTTGCACTGTATATGGAACTACGGCATATGGTAGCTTCTGGTGCATCAGATGGGGCCTACCTCAAATTGGTATACGTTTCCTGTTTTCGTGAAAATTGCTGCAGTTTCTAAGATAATGATCGAAGCAGACGAATTAAAATTTGTAGTGAGGCCGGGAGTCCAACCCGTGCTTTCTTGCTTGTTAGGCACAAATGCTAATCATTACACCACCACAGCACGATGTTCAACATTCCTGCACGAACTACCTGAGCTGAGTGGTACGAGGACGTCCCATTACGTCCAATGCTGGGGTGCTTGCCAATATCGGAGAGCCCTTGCGGTTGTGACAATTGGTAAGGGAAAAATGAATTGACGTTCGTGTTGGGGAGGGTAATGATTTGCATTTTTGCCTAGCAAGCAAGAAGACTCGGGTTCGAGTCCCGGCCGTAGCACAAATTTTAATTCATTTCGTCTGCTTCGATCATCATCGTAGATAATGAAAAGAGGCTTAAATATCTCAGGGAAATATTTAATTATAACAGCGGCTGTTTCGTCAGGCAGTTTTTCTTTTAAATACTCCGTGTAACTGCGTGTGTGCCAAAGCCGAAATGAAAACGTCGGTCTCTCTTACTTCATAATAATAAACAGCAATATTCACGGAAAAGAAAGAAACTACTGTATTTTAACTGTCCAACACTTGAAAAAGAAGTAAAGGATAGTATCTGACCTGTCTTTGCATGAGAACGTGTGTATACTATATGTAAAAGGAAAACACCTGCTGTCGGAGAAATGTTTATTTAGGAACTACTCGACATTGTAATTAGACAGAATACACTTTAAAAACAGTAAACATTTTACTTAGAAAATCTGGCGACATGCCACCCATGCTCTAGTGACCTAATAAATCGTACAATTGTTTAGTGTGACGGGCAGCGGCGAAAAGAGCAGACATCCCTATGCAGGCATACCTACCGTATCGACAGCATTTCTTTTACATTCGCTGCGTACAAGTAGCAAGTATATCCTATCCGTGTTGATATACATGCTCGAGAAGTAATTATCTGCCGGTAGCTGACACAGTTTCTGCTAGTTCTGCAGAGCAGACAAGTAAAAAGTGGTAGGGCTTGATACAACGACGCAGCTGGCATGAGCGTATTTATAACGCACACCCGAGTCCGGCCCACTTCCCTTTCAATTTTAGAATATTTCTTGGACTACTTGGCGAAAGATTTCAACATCGATGTTAACCAGTGCTAAACCACTCTAATCGTCTTTACAAAAGTTACTCTGTGCAGTTATGAAAAGTATATTGTTCCGTTAAAGAAAAACATACTTGTTAAAAGACTTCGGTTGATACCAGAGTTCAGAAAATTATTCATGCAAATCATTACGTGCCCCTCAGAATACTATGAATTACGGAAAATATAATTTCGACTTCGGGAACTGTTCATGAAATTAAAGGAGTTTTACGTCTTACGTGGCTCTCCCTGTTTAAACAAGAGTCAAAATGATAACGAAACAGATGGGAAAAAGTAGATAAACAGTTTATTATTTCAAAAGTAAGATCAATAACTGTTAATAAATTTATCCCACTGTGGGGAAAGACGGTCAATGCTTAACGGAGAAATGTTTTCTGTTGCCTACGGAACCATGATTGTACCTTGGCGTGCACCTCTTCACCCGAAGCAAATCAACCGGAAATAATGTCTTCCTTCAGGGCTCGAAAGAAATGAAAAACTTATGGCGAAGGATCGGCAATATGTGCAGGATTTGTACGTGCTTCACAGCAAAACTTTTGCAGCGTATTAGAATCAACCTTGGCAGTATGGGGTCACCATGCGACTTTCATGTTTTTGGAAGCTGGAGAAAGACAGTGGCCGTCGATTTCTTCGGACGAAGAGAAGCGCCTCTGGGTACAATCATGGCTCCGTAGGACGTTTCTTTATGAAAGCATTGACCGTGTTGTCTTACAGTGGGATAAATGTATTAACAGATATGACGATTACTTTTGACTAATAAACAGTTAATTCCTTTTTTCCATCTGACTCGTTTTCATTTGACTGCCACTAACAGCTTACGAAATCCATTGTTGGACCTATATCTTTCAGTTTTTCCAGTTGTAATTTCAGAACATTCTAGTGGACAGAACTACTTCATTTTTCAGTAATGATTTTCTTCACTTATGGACAAAACCTAGTTCAAGGCGGAATAGCGGACAGTTGATTTCCTTACTCAAATCCATACAGATTCATAAATAAGTATGCTCGTAAATTGTGGGCATACACATTCTATAAAGTTGATAATCACGCAGAATAACGAAACGATGTACTATTGATTGGAAATCCTTGAAAATCCTAAACATTTCGATTCAGTGGATTACCAGAATATACTTAAGACAATAAAGTACTTGTTTGTCGATCGCTGTATTTATTACCTCCAACTGACTGGTTTCGGGCAATGTCACCCCTGTCCAAATGATTATTGCTAGTAATAAAATAAGCTTTCTGAATGGAATAGTATCAGTTTCAGTGTGAAATGCTACCGGCAGAGCGGTTCTATGCGCTACAGTCTGGGACCGCGGGACTGCTACGGTCGCAGGTTCGAATCCTGCCTCGGGCATGGACGTGTGTGATGTCCTTAGGTTAGTTAGGTTAAAGTAGTTATAAGTTCTAGGCGACTGATGACCTCAGAAGTTAAGTCCCATAGTGCTCAGAGCCATTTTAACCATTTTTTCGCTACCGATAAGTGTGTCCAGTTCTGATAAGGTGATAGCATCGTTAGTGAAAGTATAATTCAAACAGGGAATTTCACAACTGCGTCTACATCTACATCTATGTATGTATTCAAGGCCACTGTAAAGTGTATGTTGAAGGGTAAATCGTAATATACGTTACGAATCGTCTTTTGAGTTCTACAGTGTACTGAGAGAGGGAAAAATACTATCCGTATGCCTCTGTACAGGCACGAATGTCTTATCTTATTCGTAATATCCTTACGTAACTTGCACTGTGGTGGCAGGATAAACGAGGTGCGGTCTTCTGTGGATAAGGATTCTCTACATTCACCCAACAGGGTTCCGCGAGAACTCGCCATACTTCTTCCAAGAATGCCCATCTAAGGTCCCCGACCATTTCTGTCCACTTTAGTAAAGGCTATTTCGATGTTACGATAGAACAAGTTTGTTTCGGAATTCTTGTTTGGTGTCACGCCGACTTCATAAGGACTCCAAAAGTGGCAACTGTCCGACTGGTCGCACTGGTGTCTCGTAGAAGATTTCCTTTATAAATGAATTCCATTTTCCCAAAATCCTTTTAACAAATCGAAGTCTTAGATTCACCTTCTGTGATGCTGATTTTACACAAACGTCCTATTTCATATCGCTTCATAGTATTATCTCTAAAAGCATACATGAAGTGACGTGCATATAATGTTCACCACTAAAATTGTAATCAGATTCTATCAGGTTCTTTAGACATTGTGTTACATTTATCTACATGTAAGGAGAGCTAACACTGAACACATCAAGTAAAAATTTTGCCTGAATCTTACCCCACTTGCTCACCGATGATACTTCCTTGTAGATTACAGCATCGTCAGTGAACAACCTGATTGTGCCATTCACTCCTTCGATGAAGCGTTTACATACGTCGAAAACATTAGAGATCCTAATCCACTCCCTCGGAGCAGACCCACTGTTACATTCATCTACGCAGTTCACTGCCCAGTATAACGTTCTGAGCTGTGCGAATAGGAGACCGGTCTTTAAGAAAGTCCGCAAGTTTGCACATCGGAGAACTGGTCGTAAAAAGCAGAGATCAATGCAGAAACTGATCCTTCTATGGCAGTGATTACCAGCCTTTTTGAGACCAGTCTACCTGAGGCAAATCAGATATTAACTAGTATCCACACTCCTTCCCCTTCTATCGTCTTCAGTATTAACACCTAACTAAATTTTTGCAACAAAAGGAATTTTCTTTGAACAGTTTAATTTGTAAAATGATGAGAGATGCACAATATTTTGATTTTGAAGATGTTTTATCAAATCACGAATTAATGAATGGATAAGCTAGATGGTACTGCTCATTTCCAACAAACGTTTTCATACAACGATGTAGTTCTCCGTGTTTTGCAAGTGTTAACTAAACTTCTTCCTGAGAAAAGAAAGGTAACCATCCGCAGTGAGAGTAGATACCTGTTACAGAATATGCTTCCTGTGTACCACTCGCCTCCTTAGGAATGCTCGCTTCAACCCACAACGTGCACCGGCGTTTCAAACTAACTAAGTTAAAATGTGCACACTATACCCACTTTTTGTAAATCACTTGACTGCTGGATTTCTTACTTCTGAACTGACAGAAATTGGAAGACTTGAAGTTGCTAATGCGTTGTGTCTAACCACTGCCACTAGTAATAATAATAATATTTAGGCCCTATATCATTGTAACAGACATTCTGTTGTGATGTCAGTTAGTTCCTTTATTGCTGCGAATTAGTAAGCGGGAACTACTCACAAGTGGGAGAAGGCATTTACATGAGATATTTGAGCATATGTGATATACATGTTGTACACACATTACAAAACGGGGATCTCAGACTTAACCACAAGAATTGACGAGTAATCTCGTAAGAGCATTTAAATGCGAGAAGCAAACTCTCAACGAATATAGGAAATTTCTCAATAATCTACATGCAATCCAAATATTTAGAAAAATATTTCCATCCAAAATAACACATAACATAGCCTATTCCTTTACCCTGCCTCATCTGCACCATTGTCCTGTGCTTCAACGTGGCACGAATAGTGGAAACTCCTGCTGTCGATTTAGCTACCCATGAATTCTTGCAATATGTGTGTGTGTGTGTGTGTGTGTGTGTGTGTGTGTGTGTGTGTGTCACTGATGTACTTTATACTTCTGGTCGCACATTGGATAGCTGTCTTTTCATAACTCCACATAATGATATGATGTGGCCGTCATACTGGCTGTACCCTAAATATTTCCCATCTCCCTCTCCATTCGAGCCACACGAAACTTCAGAAAACTACTCAGTAACCTGCCTTTTATCCAGGGCCACTTTGCATTCAATAGAAGATTGAAGCATTACCTTTTAAAATTGGTGTAGCCTCTCCCTCGACATATCCCAGTTGAAGTCCTTGTGTTCCACAATGAACTAGTATTTCTGCAACATTACACTATTCATAATTTTCTAGTTCATTATTTGATTTCGATTTTATTTCTTCTATGTAATTTGTTAATTTTACCATAGCATTTGTTGCTCTTTTCCAAAACATTCAATTTCTTGTTGAGATCTGATTCCTTCTGTAGAGGGTATTACTGAGCGTTTCTCCAACTGAGGCGGTAAGGGAGTGCAGAAGATGAAGACAGTCAGTCGTGACAAGTAATTTATTGACTTCTACGTTGGACAGGTGTAGATGCAGCATCCATAGGAGGCAGGTGACAAGCATTCGTTGGAACCAGGCTAGGAGAGCAGACGATGGTGCACCAGTGCTTTCTACAAAACCGTTTTGTGGCGACCCGAGTAGTAACGCGTCATTCTCCTACAGTGGTGGTTCAGAAGCCAACTACTCTGTTCTCGTAACTGAGCCCCGGCGGTGGCTCAGAATCAGACACAAGTAGCCCAAACCTTGGACCAACCAGGCTGTGACCAGATCCCCAGCAGTTGGTCACATCAGGATGGCGGAATTTGTTGACAATTCATGGCGGAAGCCAACACATAGCAGACGCACATTCGAAACCCAGCTATGGTGACGTCCCAGTCTCGAGGGACGGCCAGCTTGTATACCTGACAAGGCAAGTCATTCCGTGGAGGAAATTATGTATGAGGCGTACCAAATGCCACTGAAGCATCTGTTAACCCCGTTATTGCACCAGCACCGGGACTCTGATTGCAGAACTGCTGCCATAGTACAAATGCTTGAGTCAGCAGATGTTTGGGTTTCAGCGAGGACACTGGCATGTTCTTCTGACGCGACACTCCTCCCGTCTTGGAATAATTCGGATCACCCAGTTCCTGGTTGGACTAAAGTCTGGCTGAGTCAGTGGTGTTGTAACGTTCATACTTTTCACATTTCAGTATCCTAATCAAAACACGAGTCTGGATATGAATTCTAGTTTAGCTGACGTATGCCTATGCTCTTCGTTCTCCTCAGTATATTTCACTATTTATACCAGTTCACATTCTCAGTCACTGGGTCATCGATTCTTAGTCTCTGCATTGACTTACTTAAGTTCTCAAAGGATCAGTCACCTCTTCACTCTTAGTGTGGACCTGCAGGTCATAGGATGCTAAGCGTGGGCTCTGGGCAAGCATAAGCTTGTGATGGAAATAAACAACGCCTACTATCACCTAATTGGTGAATGCAACTGATGTGTTAGTTCGTACTGTGATGAGCCGGTGCTCCACATATCCAAGCAGATATTCCAACGACATATGGACATTATGTGGGGCCAGCATCTGGTCCAGGAAAGGTGAATTGTCAGGTCCGAGGTATATTAGGATGTGTTTTCTGAAGTGATATGCGGATAGGTTAGGTTTCCCTTAGACAAAATTTCGAAAAGATGACTGTACAGAAAGATCAAGAATGTCGACACTGAAAATTTTGAAGCATCTGGTAATTTTTGGTAACCTTTGCAATGGAATCTGTTTACGACTAAGCTCAACTGTTTGTGTGTCTGTACGCAGTTTTAGACATACTATACCACATGCTGCTAATACGTTCTCCACCATTTTTTTTTCTGTTCTCGTTGGCCTATATGCTTTGCCAAAATAGAACCAAAAAACTTGCTGGCATCACTATTTGCCGACCACACTTTGTTTGTATAGTTCTCCATCAGCACTGGCCTGAGCTTCTGTCATGATTTGATGAGTCTCGGTCAGCAGCCTGAGCGTCTTTCCACTTGTTTGCAAATATATTATTACATTCTATGGCACGCATCTTGAAATTCAAGTCATGTGCATTACCATTAATCTTTCTAAGATGCTGTATTACCCCAAAACCGAACTTAGTTAACTGTGAAGCCAACCGTGTCATGCGGCTAGACGGGTCCCTAAGGCCCAGAAGCCATTTCAGTATTGCATGACCTGTATAATTTTGAAATTTCTGTGACGTATCAACAGAAATGAGTGACTCCATAGAGCAAGCGCAGCATCCATTTTTCAGTAGCGAAGTAATTTTCGTCTGCCTTACTTAGCTATCTAGATACATATGCTACTGAGTGCACTGCCCCATCAATTTTCTGACTCAGAACACACCTCAACGAACGAATGCTCATATCACATAACATAAATCGTTTTCTGATAATTTGGGAAAGCGAGAACTGGAGCTGTGGTCTTTACAGAAAGTCTTCTTTACATTTTAAAGTCCATTGTAATATCACCCCATTCTTCAGCAAATGTGTCACAGGTCTTGTTATTACTGCAACTTTTGGCACAAACACTCCATAGTAACTAGCTATCCCCAGATGCAACCAAAACTCTTTCCCTGTTCAAAGCATTGCGAATTCCCACAAGACTTCCACAGTTTGTGGGTTGGTTTGTACTCCTTCCTGGTAAGTAATATAGCCAAAATAGAGAACTTATTTTTAGTACAAAATGACACTTTGCAAAACTGTAGTCATTTTGCTTATAACTAATTAAAGATACAACATTATTATAACTTACTGGATGTCATTTGAAAATACTATAAAGTTGTCCGGGTACGTCACGCACTGTTTCAGTATCAAATCACTTAGTATATCACCAAACGGGTGCTGGAGTGTTGCTGGCACGTTCTTCAATCTGGTATTGAAAATGACCAGACAGGACCGTAAACGCTATTTTGCGTCGATCCTCTGGTGCTACCAGTAGCTGATGGAATCGAATTCACAAATCCATTGTCATAAAATAACGGCATTATCCCAAGTTATCTAGGATCTTCACAACTTGTCCACAGCTGTCTATTAAATAAATATCTCTCTTCTACAAAATCTATAAGCTTTATTCATGTATGGGCTCTTTCTTGGTACAGCTATTACTGGTGCTGCCTACACGCTGTCAATTTCTATTATAAACCCACTGAAGAGCTGCTTGTTGATAAATTCTTCCAGCACTGGCTGTAAATAATGTAGAATTTAGTGTGGTTTTCTGTATATTGGTGGTTCATTCCCAGTGGGAACCCGATATTGGAATAGCGTCGTAGCTGGCAACGGTCCTGGATGGTTAAGGAACGCCATGTGCTCCTCCAATAATCTTTCCGTCTCCTACCTACCATGTCCCTCTAAAAGTGACACCTGGCCCCCAGAGTGCGACTGAAGTCAACACTCAACTGAGTTAAGCTGTTCTTTCCTAAAATCTCTAATTATTTCTCCTTCAATATTTACAATTTAGTTATCAGCGGACCTTAAGGTAGCTCTACTTCCAGTGAACTGAAGTATTCCATGCTGATAAGCACTGCCTGGCTTCTGTCGAACACTTGTACGTAGGGTAAACTGCAGCGAATAAAACATTGTGCCTTATCCAGTTCTTCGTTTTCTATCAAGGGCTAAAATACTCACCGAATGCATACTGCCCCCACCATCACAGGTTAGTCTACAATGAAATGAGTCCAAAATTCCATATATCACATACGCTCTGACTGGATACATATACCTGCAATCCTGTATCTAGCAAAAATTTACACTTTCCTCCTCGTACATAGCCAGCTGAACAACTGCCGCCGACCATTGTGGTCGAGCGGTTCTAGGCGCTTCAGTCTGAAACCGCGCCACCGCTAAGGTCGCAGGTTCGAATCCTGCCTCGGGCATGGATTTGTGTGATGTCCTTAGGTTAGTTTACGTAGTTCTAAGTTCTAGGGGACTGATGACCTCAGATGTTAAGTCCCATAGTGCTCAGAGCCATTTGAACCATTTGATTTTTTCTTCCTTTCGCTTTATTAGAAACAAAGTAACAGACTGATTGATTGGAAACCAAAGATAATGTCAATTACCTGTTTCAGAAGACTACACTTCCTTTTTAATCCGTTTTATACTATCTATGGTTACTTATTTCATGATTACAATACGAAACTGTTTCTATTACAATGATGCAAGCTAACTTGAATTTAACAATTTTATCTATGGGAAACTCAGTGAACGTATGCTGTCAGACATTACCTAATGATCATGACAGCAAACACTCATCATTGGCCTAGTGAAATCGTTTAATAGCGATAGATATTTAAAAAATATTTTTCATTTTCAGGATCTACATAGTTTACCACCACTACTGGAATGTATCCTTTGGATGCTACAACTTACGGTTACGACCGAGTCATTCCCATTCATCTGGTCACTAGATAATCTTACGTGAAAGTGTCGGAAAAATTATAAAGGAAAAGCTTCACAATCAACTGTAGGAAATCTAAATAAAAGAAGTTTAAATGGATTGGACCTCCAAACGACATTGCTGACACAGGGATATGCAAAGACGAGGGTGGGGTTCGCAGCGTGAATCTCACACCCCTAACATTAAACAAAAGTGACAATGTTGCAGCCACTATGTAGCATCCCCCGTGATTGTTGGCTTGATGCACCCTCATGCAGAATCAGTGGCAGGCAATTGTTCAAATAAAATGGTTCAAATGGCTCTGAGCAGTATGGGACTTAACATCTGAGGTCATCAGTCCCCTAGAACCTAGAACTACTTAAACCTAACTAACCTAAGGACATCACACACATCCATGCCCAAGGCAGGATTCGAACCTGCGACCGTAGCGGTGGCGTGGTTCCAGACTGAAGCGCCTAGAACCGCTCGGCCACACCGGCCGGCTAAGAAAAAATCAATCATTGGTATATAATAACGTGTAAGTTTACTCATAACATTAACGTTTGAAGGAGACAGCTTTATAATTAATTGCTGTAACAGTCCGATTTAAGAGAAGGCATGGCATATCTTCTTACATCTAAGGTCACATACATGGCCTGTGAAGTGCGGTCAAAGCGTCTCAAAACGCTAATTATTGCCCCACGACCCAAGTCGTGTTTGATGTGCCGCTGACCTGGCGTATAGGCCTCAGTCGGTGCTGGCGAGCGCCTGGATTTTGGCATTGGAGCCTGGCTTATGCCCATGCTGTTATACTTCTGTACTACAGCCATACACTTCTGTCATGTGTTGTTACTCACATTTGAAAAAGATGATGTCACGGGGAAATTGTTAAATGCATCATTAATTAGACTGAAATATCTGGAATACCATGTAATCATTACGATGAACATCATCACCATCATCGTAATAATCGGTTAGTGTTCGTTTACTATGCATATTTTAATGTGTGATATATCTATTATGTTATATTTATATTATTATTGTTACCATTGATTACTTGGAGAAGAATAGAGTAGTTTTGTTTTCACCCAGACATGTTTCAGCACTTGTGCTATGGTGCTGTCTACAGCTAGTCATAGTTTTTACTGTAGTGGTGTTTCTTTCTTCATTTTTTTTCCCTAGGTAACACTAATTCCTCCGCTGTTGACGTTACACGTTCATTTTTCTTAGCAAGCACGGAAACAAGAAGAAATTTAAGATTCACTGGATGATTATTACTGACTGATCGTATACAACACATGTTTCAGAGTTAAGTTACTAAGGACGAATGGTTAGATATGAGAAAGGGCCTCAAGGCATTACTCTTAGGAAGTGAAATATATGCTTGCATAAATATACTTCTGGTACGTGCAAGGAATGTCACAATCTGATGTACAGTAAAGGATCGTGGGAGTCGTAACTCTTCTTGCGTGAACACAAGCGCAGGAACGAAGATGATTAGCGCAAGAGAAGAGAAGGCGGTGAAACGACGTCGGCCAATGGTGCGCTGAGTAGGTCCGCACCACGACAGGAGCGGCCTCTACAAGGGGAGAATATAAGCGCCGCCCCTGCCAGCCTCCGCCGCTTAGTATCGGCTTAGCATTCGCTCAGTATTCGGACAGTATACGGACAGGTCTAGGAGAGAACGCTACTATAGCAGTTATTAGTGATCCACAAAGTGTGTGACAAACTTACATGAACATTGTATATAGCAAAGGACTCTTGCTTGATTGCATGTCGCCCATTACTTGCGACACCGATGTAACTTCAAAATTAAGTATTGTCAACCTGCTTTATTGGAATAAAACTACTAATGTGATTTTGCTTTAATTGTTGTACAGCATTCCGAGAATGCAGCATCCTTTAGGCACCCTATACAAGACGAGTGGGCATGACCCCACAGTGACAAACCTCTTTCAAAAATTAATTTTAATTTTAATAATTAACAGCATCAGTTGCACCGTTTACCTAGAAATTTACCTAGGCTTCAGTCGGGATAACCCAACCTTCTTTAGAATAACAGTAACTACCGTTTGTCGATAGTGGACATCATCAAGCTAAAACTACAAATCCATAAATTATAGTCAGACTATAAAACTTATCTGGAACTGCCTCGGGCCCACTTTACGACCTCGATGCGGTAGCCACGAGTGCTGTACTATCACTCGTGTCAGGCAAAGCCAGCTTTACTGACATGCGTTCCTCGGTTCAGCAGTGATATGTTTGGCAATGTGGCTTTGCTTTAGTTACGTTACTCGCATATGGCAGAGCTATATGAACACACGTTGACACTGCTACTGTCTAATAAGAATGTTAGAAGTTGTATGAGAGGACTTGCACTTCACTTTACTATAGCAGGACAAGAAATTTTCACTGACTGCTGCAGAACACATCAAAGTAATATTAGTGCATGACACTATTTTTCAACGTAGTTACTAAGTCTCTGAACAACAGTCGCAACGTACTACCAAGTATTCTATTCCTCAATGAAAAAAATCCGCTCCCTGGTTACGGACCCATTTGAGAAGCGCCGTGTAAAAGTCCTCATAGGCAGTGTCACCCAGGTCTGTGCGGCATTGGAGTAATTTTTGGCATCACGTCACTGCAGCTGGACGAGACATTGCGTCAGGTCCATACAGGGCCTCGGCCCATGTGTCGCCAGGATTTCAAGGTCAATCTGCGTGCAACTTAAATGATTTTGCACAAGAACCGTATCGTCCCTTGTATTTTAACTTAGAATTACGTTTCTAGTTGCCCCATCATTTCAGCGCCACTCAGTAATGTACATGTTACCCGGTCCGTAACACAGCAGAACTGTGTCTTCAGGACACCGGCGACATTTACGGTCTGACAGTTTGCCAAACTTCTTGCGTGTGTGCTTTGCTTTGAAGTCCCTTCGCCGTTCAGAAGAGACCTTCGGTATTCTTGATGAACACAATTTATCCACCGATCTCTGTAATTTTATATATTCCTGAAAAGAAACAAAATATGACAGATGATGTTGCCCAAGGATGCTCCTGTCATGGGCTCACACAATGGGCAGACTTGGATAATCCACAAAGATCAGCGAACATCACTTTCAACACAATGTTAGGTTTTTGAATACGTATCCTTTTTTTCCACAGAAATGAAAACTAGAGGTATAATTAGCGATGGCAGACTTGGTTTCATTGGTTTTAGACTCTAAAGGGCGGTAACGGCAAGAACGAGGGTTGCCTGTATTGTCCTGCAGCCGACTGTAAACAGATCACTATCAGCACCCACGTTCTACCTACACTAAGGTCCTGGTGTCTGCTGCCTGGGCCTGCTGCAGTTTTGTCTCTGTCAAACGGGAAAATACACAGTGACGCACTTCACGTACGTTTCTAACAGTGTGTTCCCTGTTTTGATGTGGCCTGTGACACTTGCGGTAGCCTCGCCGATATGCTGGTGTTCACGGTGCATGTCACAGAAATGCGACCACAGCTGTAACAGTGAACGCTGAACGCTACAGACATCGACGGCATCCTTCACGTTGCGCCATTTCCTACACCTGCACAAGTCTCGTGGAAAAAGGCAGCTGGCCACCCGGAAAACTAAATTGCTGTTATGACCGTTGTAGCACACAATCCTGAGGTGAGTGTATCACAGATTCCACGCGGTTGTCGAATAAGCCGTAGTAGTGTGTGGGGAATTTTGCATAGGCAGATGTCTCATGTCTCACTCCACCAAAAACTTTATGGAAATGACGTTGAATCGGCATTGAATTCTGTCATTTTGCACTTCAGTGGTTGTAAGGTCATCCAGACTTCCTACGTGATAAATTGTTTACTGAAGATGCTTTGTTCACAAATCATGGTCATATGATTCTGTAGAACATACACTACTGGTCCATACAAAATCCCCACTGGTCTTTTATTACATAGCATTAACCGGATGGCGACTTACATCATTTGTGCAAGACATGTTACCCCTTATGATATAGGACGTGGGATTGGAAACATAACTTTGTAGTTCCAGCATGATGTACGCTCCACACCTCTTCACGTGTTTCGATGGGAAGTTATGGATGCAATGTTTCCAAACAGGTAGATAGAACAGGGAGGTGTTGTGAGTTTCCCAGCCTGGTCGCAATTCGATATCTTTTTCCGAGGACCGTGTATACCACGAACCCATAACTAAAGTACAGGATACACAACAACGTATTACCGCTGCGTGTATGGCAGTATCTGTCGAAACAATACAATCTGTGTAACGCTCACTTGTTACCCTCTCCACAAGTGTAATGATGCAAACGGTGGGTACTTTGAACATCTGTTGAGGAGACAGCAGTTACCCGTTAACTGTGAGTGCGTTTTCAGTGCTCCATGTCATGCACAAACTTGAAGTTTCTGTAGGTTACAGGCCACTGATAATCGTGGCTAGGACGCTAGAACCACGCCTCATCGCTATATTGTACCTTTACTTTCCATGCCTGTAGGACAAAATATACATGTGCCATTTAAATAAACATAACTTTGTGCGCCGGCTGGTGTGGCCGTGCGGTTAAAGGCGCTTCAGTCTGCAACCGCGTGATCACTACGGTCGCAGGTTCGAATCCTGCCTCGGGCATGGATGTGTGTGATGTCCTTAGGATAGTTAGGTTTTAGTAGTTCTAAGTTCTAGGGGATTGATGACCACAGCAGTTAAGTCCCATAGTGCTCAGAGCCATTTGAACCATTTTAACTTTGTGCTGAAAGTGAAGTTTATTTACCTTTATGGATTTTGCATTCCTGCCAATTGCGTAAATCCCTGACGTATGTACATCCCCCGCCAACTAAATTTTTCACATTCTTTTCTTTTCTGAAATATATGAAAGGTGGTAGAAACATATGGGAACTTATATATATATATAACAACATTCTTATGTCCTGGCAATATGTTTGAGAATATGCATAATAGCACAATAAAGGAAAATAAAACATAATCCTAATTTTTGCAGCCATTCTTTCTGAAATAGCTAATTCAATGCTTTCTATGTTGTAGATAAGGGTAGCGTCCAACTGTCATTTGAAACTGACCAGATATGTGTCTTCAGAGGATGTTATTCCCATCAGAAACTAATACAATGGTATTTATCTTGTAGGTGAGAGTAATTGCTGCTTGTTTTTTGTAACTGAAGTTCATATTTTTTTCCAAAACAAACACGTATCGACAGTACATACTGTATTTTCTATATTTTGTGTGAGTCCTTTGGAAAGTCAGGACATATACTTTATTGCATAAGAGTTTCTATTGCACTATATAATGGTACAAAGTGATACAAATTTGGTTAAGACGCCTAATTGAGTTCTTATCTAGAAGGTAAAAGACGGAGATTAATATAGCTGGAGCTATTTACCTGTTTCGCAGATCAACAGCGCGGCTGTGGCTCAGTGAAATGGGTCCATCAAAATTAAGCTCCTACATTTCCAACAGCCCCCGAGTCGTGGGTAAAGGAATTCATTTTGTCGAAACTTTGGTGAAGATGAATCATCTGAAGGACGTCCTATCACGGTCACAGATGAAATCAAAGAGATTCCTGGTATCAAACGATCTGCAATTGACGATGTATGAAGTAAGTGATGACACGAATATTTAACAAACAAATACGGTGTATTATAGATGAATAATAACAATAAAAGATCATTTGATAGATGGGCTCTACATTTGATAATTCGTGACTGTAATTAAATCCAAAATCACAGTTCTCAGCAATTTTTAGACCATTTTGTATTAGTATAGTGATAGTAAATACGATACTTTCACCAACAGCTATGAACGACTTTAGTTCATTGTTTTTTTCCATTGTTTTTTGAAAATCGACGTAATTAATTTCGTTCAGCTATGACTATTATAAATTCTGTGCTGTTACATGAATCTGAATATGTTTATGTCTGAATTAAATTAATTCTCAAAACGTTAAACGAACTGTGACGGAAGACTATAAGTAGGCCTAAAATAGTTCTAATATAGTAACATCCTTCAGCCACATACATGTACGTATTGTAAAGCTGTAACTTTGTAGACATCTTAGTCTTGTTTAGGTAGCTTTATTCTCCACGTCGCAGGGGCCACAACCGTGCAATTTTAAAATACAATCTGATTTTGTGTTCTATTATCGGGCTAAGAATGAAACTTGTTGTGAATGAAACTTCGCAAGTGGGACAAACCACCATTCAAAACTGTTGGTTTGGTAGCCGGTGCCTCTTGACTGAAAACGGCAATGTAAATTTTATTCCTCGGTAACGTTACGGCCAGTGTTTCCTAAAGGACGTGTTCGAAGTGTTTTTCCCATCAAGAGAAAGAGGGGAAATAAATGACTAACACTATGCTACTTATCGAACGAGGTCGCTTGGAAAAGTGGTGACAATAGGTTTTGAACGAAAAAAAAACAACTTCATAACTTGTTGTGAGAGGGTACAGACCTACAAGGTGATCTGCCAGAGGGAAAGTAGAGGGGCTGCTTTGTAAAAGTTCACCAGATTCACAAGATTTGGCACCGTCTAACTTCGTCCATTCCCAAGATTAAAGAGGCTTGTGGATAGAAAATGTAACTTCAGTGAACAGACACATGTTTTGTTACAGACCTTCTAGACTCTACTCAGTGGAAAAATCACTGGACGAAAATGCTTCGAAATGAGAAGGCTGCTTCGGAAACATTGTATTTTTTAATAAATATACACCACTTTTCACAACTGGGCTAATACCTTTTCACCTTACGCAGTAATCGTCTACTTAGATATTTCATAGTCCTTAAACATTTTAATCATTTAATGCTGTAAATAATTTAATTATAAAAACATCATGCGTAAATTTTATGTTTTTTTAATGTCAATTTAGTTTGTAGTGTTTGTACTGAACAATGACTATTGAAACAGTAGTAAGTGTTCGGTTGCAGTTGGATGATCTTTGACTGCGTGACACACGATGCTGAAGAGGAACGCGAGATCGGGCTGCGGAGGTGCAGCAGGTGATGTGGCAGCGCGCCAGCAGGTGCGGCGTCCGTAATGGACGGCCCGCAAACGGCCGCGTCGCGTGAGAGCGCCGCCTGACGTCAGCAGCGGCCGCTGGCTGAGGCGTCACGTCAGGGCGGGCCACCTGCTGACGCTGCCACGGGCCGACCCAGCAAAACTTCATAAGGAAATGGCTTGGATCTCCCAGCAACGCAATTAAATAAATTCTCATCGTTCGCGAACTCGGACGCGTTGTCCACATATACTACTATTGAACTGTCTGTGTGAAAGAAGACAGAACAGATCGTCTCTATATATGATCGGCCCTTTGTCACACCGAGATGTCACATCACCAACTACGCTGTCTACTCGATGATGGGCATAGACGCTGCGTTCATTTGAATCGTTTGGTATGGTGATTGTTTGATTGTACACCGTCATATATTCCTGTTACTGCCTCTATGTATGAGCTTATTAAATGCAAGGCGTAATTTCATTGATATCTGATATTCTCCCAAGGACGTAGCTAAAGGGGAGTCAGGACACCCCCCCCCCTCCCACACACACACACACACACACACACACTCCTATCACCTAAATGAAATTACAAACTATCTAGATGCCGTGTAGCGAAATTTGAAAGATATTCAGCAAGACCAACGATACATTTAAAGTATCTATCCGTCTATAGCACTATCGGCTATCGCCCATCGCTATCTTAGCCAAGACCAGTTGTTGGTCTACCTTGAGCTCAGTTGTTTTTTTATTCCGTTCAGTTCTTATTTGCGGTTGAATTTAATATAAGTGGTACCATTTATTGTTTTTGTGCTCTGTGTTGTTGTGATAGTTTCTAATTATGGAAGTATTTCTAACAAGAAAGAAGAGGAAAACAATTTCGATTCGTCCGTTAGCGTTATGGTAAGTTAAAAATATGCATGCACTACTATAACAGGCTAACTACATATCTTTAGCAGTTTAATGTGAGCACTGGAGTCATTATTTAGAGGCTGGTATAACTTTGGCTTTGCAATATCTTAGTGTTCCACACGGCAGCGGAGCGCTAAATATCATTAAAAGCATATTAAGTTAAAAACTGAGCATAAAAATACACTTGGGCTTACCTGTGTCACCCAAAAATCACGTTGATCAACAAAAATATCGCCCATCTACATCTACATCCATACTCCACAAGCCACCTGACAGTGTGTGGCGGAGGGTACCTTGAGTACCTCTATCGGTTCTCCCTTCTATTCCAGCCTCGTATTGTTCGTGGAAAGAAAGATTGTCGGTATGCCTCTGTGTGGGCTCTAATCTCTCTGATTTTATCCTCATGGTGTCTTCGCGAGATATACGTAGGATGGAGCAATAGACTGCTTGACTCCTCCGTGAAGGTATGTTCTCGAAACTTCGACAAAAGCCTGTACCGAGCTACTGAGAGTCTCTCTTGCAGAGTCTTCCACTGGGGTTTATCTATCATCTCCGTAACGCTTTCGCGATTACCAAATGATCCTGTAACGAAGCGCGTTGCTCTCAGTTGAATCTTCTCTATCTCTTCTATCAACCGTATCTGGTAAGGATCCCACACCGGTGAACAGTATTCAAGCAATGGGCGAACAAGTGTACTGTAACGTACTTCCTTTGTTTTCGGATTGCATTTCCTTAGGATTCACGCCCGGGTTCCCGGATTCGATTCCCGGCGGGGTCAGGGATTTTCTCTGCCTCGTGATGGCTGGGTGTTGTGTGATGTCCTTAGGTTAGTTAGGTTTAAGTAGTTCTAAGTTCTAGGGGACTGATGACCATAGATGTTAAGTCCCATAGTGCTCAGAGCCATTTGAACTATTTTTTTTCCTTAGGATTCTTCCAATGAATCTGTCTGGCATCTGCTTTACCGACGATTAATTTTATATATGGTCATTCCATTTTAAATCACTCCTAATGCCTACTCCCAGATAATTTATAGAATTAACTGCTTCCAGTTGCTGACCTGCTATAATGTAGCTAAATGATAAAGGATGCTTGTGTTTCTTTAAAAATTTTGCTCATATTCTATCGTTAGTAGCTCAAATCGAAAAATCTTGCCCAGTCTGGTGACTTGGGTACTCAGTTAACTAGACCAGTTCCGATATTGAACGACATGGAGGGGTTTGTCGAGAGCGGAAGTGGAATATTACGATAACACGTTCTATAGTCCGTTCGTACCTAAAAGATGGTTTCAGCGTTCTGCTTGAATTCGTCGAATACAACTGCGCCCTGCAAACCTACCTTACCCTTCTGTTCAAAATTTTTTACTCTCTTGTAATATTATAACGACGAAGCCAACAGTCCCATGCACAATTAATTCTTGAAATATCCACGAATTCGCGCATTGTCAAATGACTATACATGCACAATTAAAGAAAAAACGTGGAGTGTCATAATTCAATCCTTTGTTGTGATGAATTTTATTTTATTTTAAAAAAGTGTACAACAATCAGTTTTTCCAAATTCTCCACCGACTTAGGGATAGCTCTGCGTGTTGCACAATCGCTGGATTTGGAAGGCGACTTGGTTTAAATCTATCCGCTGGCGACTTTGAAAATAGCTTTCTGTGGTTTCCCATTTTTGATTTACGCAAACGCGATGGTTGGTCTCTTACTGCAGGCCAAAACCAATTTTCTTAAAGAGGAAGCCGCTCTGCTTAATTGAAATGAGCTACATCAAAGGCAAACCAAGTGTCTCTTTGGAGACTCCCGGCACTAAAAGCCATATGATCCATAAATAATAATCCAAATTTTCATCATTTAGTCTCATGCACTTGTCTGCCGGGACATCCTCTAATGCAGGAAATGATCTCTCTTACACTGTAAAAAGTGACGGACGCATACTTAAAAGAGGAGATTTGAGAAAGTGTAAGGTTGAGTAACTCCAAATTCTTTGCGTTTTCGTCACCAAACATTGTTCTAGCTTCTCTGTCGAAGAGAGAGACCTCTTTTTACAAAAATCCTTTCGGTAATAACCACGGTACTCTCAAAATTAGTCCAATCTCGTGCATTCCTGATCACTTGCTCAGCTCAGTTCGAGGCTGAATGAAGAACAATACAAAATGACGCTGGGGGTGAAGGGAGATTGTCGCGAGACTGCTTCTTAGTGGTTTGCCAAAACACAGGGTGTATCAAAAAGAATCGTTCGATTTGGCACGCCTATATTTCTGAAACTAATAAACATATATAATGAATTTTGTTTTTTGATGAACAAGAAACTCAGAAAGCTTTTTTCATATCTTTTCATAGGTGTTCAATATGTCCCCCTTGATATGCACGGCATATGTCAAGGCGGAATTCAAATTTTTGCCCCACTGCAGTGAGCATGTCTTGACTTAGCACTCCCACAGCTGCTGTTCTGCGATGTGTCAGTTCATTCATTGTTGTCGGTAGCGGAGGCACATACACAGAGTTTTTATAAACCCCCACAGAAAATAATCACATACAGTTAGGTCCGGTGGCCTTGAAGGCAAGTAATCTGAGGCTGAATCATTTGGTTCAGTGCGACCGATTAATCATTCAGTAATCGTTTGATTTAAAAATTCCCGCACTTCCAGATGCCAGTGCGGCGGTGTCCCATCGTGTTCGTAAGTGAAGTCGTTCGAATCAGTCTCCAACTATGGGAAAAGAAAGTTCTCAAGGATATCGAGATATGTGCTTGCTGCAAGAGTTTTCTCTGCAAAGAAAAATGGACCATCCACCTGCTCCCGTGAAACTGTCAAACCACATTAAATTTTGGCAAGACCCTCTCACGTTGTACAGTTTCACATGGTTGTTACGTACCCCATATTATCACATTATGACGGTTCACCTTTCCATTTAAATGGAATGTTGCCTCGTCTCTAAACACTGAAAGAAACCTGCCATCTTCCATCTTGCCAAGAACCAAATTACAGAAATCCTCTCGATGCTGTTTGACACATTCGCGAAGAGCTTAGAGTAGATGAATTTTGTATGATTTCACGCCAGACGGACATCGGGGGCCTGTTGAGCTGTCAAGCTGCATACCGAATGGATTTCTGAGGACTTCTTGTGAAACAACGGCGGATGCGTTCGACGTCTGTGTCCGACATTCGGGGACGGCCCGGCGATTTGCCTTTACAAAAACAACCTGTTTTTCGGAATTGTTCATGCCATCGTCTAATGCTCTGTCTTGTAGGAAGATCCACACCATACCTAGTACGACAGTCACGCTGAACTGTTATTACTGACCCGCACTATTCAAAACATAGAACACCAAAAGCTTTCTGTTGCCCCAACAGCATGTTTACTAGAACTGAATTGGGCGCATACTTCTGCTACCTAGCGGGAACCATGTAAAACTCGAGAGTACGTTGCCCACGCACATATCTCAAATTAATATAGTTGTTATGATTTTTTAAAATCGGATTATCCTTTCTGATACACCCTGTACATCACCCCTATGTAAGCAGATAGAATTCCCCCTTGGTGAAAACTCAGAGAGTCTTGTCGGACAAAATAGTTCATCGTTGTTTATGGTAATTTTCGGAATAAATGAAAGACGTCTTTCTAATATCCTCTTTAAAAAAACCGCCTGCCCACATTCGACAAACTCCTGGCTACGTCCTTAATTCTCAGCCTGTCACATGGAAGCAATAAATTAAACTACCATTGAGTCATAGCGATGCACATCTGGTGTCACCGCTAGTGTCAAAATTCCTCCGCTGCTGTAGTTTTCAGTCTGTTTAAATCAGCTTAAATTTTGAATAAATATTATCAGCAATAGCAATCGAAAACTTCCGGTATAAGAAGTCGTCCTTGTTGTACTAACGGCCTTGTCAAAGAGGGCGATTAGCTGACAGTGTAAATACAGGACGTGTGATCTTTAATAGATAAAGTGTCAGAATGGTATATCCATGGGCAAGAGATTCCAGATTACTCCCCCATTCGGATACCCAGGAGGGAACTGCCAAGAGAGCGGTAATCATGAGAAAAAATACTGATCAACGAACGAAAGCTTAACATTTTATGAGTCGCAGCATGGGAAGTGGCAGTTTTGAAAGAGGTAGAGAAGCTAGAAAACTAGAAAACGCAAATCCAAAGGCTCAATGCTGATACAGTGGGGATCACTGAAGTTAAATTGAAAGTTAATGGTCTTTTCTATTGCTGTTTCTACATGAATTCTACATCCAACATGAAGGACTGCCCATGGGATCACTCGTAAGTAGCCTACTTGAAAACAAAATTTTTGATGAAGTAATTAAACTAAAACAAGATAAAGTAATATACTGGTACCACTGTGTTCTTGACATAATTTGCTTGGTGGGTGAAAACCGCGACTGGAGACAACAGTTCTACAGACACATCAATACAGCCCACCCAAAACTCCATCTCTGAAATCGGAACAGATAAACAATAAATAAATAAATTTCCTAGAAATCCCACTAGAAAACAGAAACTCTAAACACCAGTTCTTAAACTACAGAAAACCTACATCAACCAGTCAAACTACCTAACAGTCCACAAGCAGGCCAGCTTCAGCTAACCCCTACACAGATTGAACAGACTTCCAATGAACAAAGATAGCTACATACAAGAACTAAACGTAATCGGACAGACTTCCACACAAAATTGTTACAAAATTAAACCGTAAATAAAAACAAAACTGCGATTCTTGAAGCTTTCCCGGCATACTCCATGTTCGATGAGATTTCGGGATTGCAGTCGGATCATGATGACTTCTTTCGGCTGGCAGTCGTCCATACATCTTCAGGTGAGTGTTCATCACTGGAGACTGCAATGTTTTTTCCTTCATTGGATTTCGATAAACAACAAAAGCAGGTGATAAAAACGGTGATTTAAATTGTAAAATGGCGGAAAATTGTGAAAGTTAAAACATAAAACAAAGGGTTGGCGATGCTACTAAAATACACAGGAAGCAGACAGGTAAAATAGTAGGTAGACAATTAAAAAAACACGGCGACATTCTGGTTTCTGTTCGCAAGAGACATAAAAATCACACCCAGCGACAGTATGGTTTCTGTTCGCAACACTTCGGAAAAGACGCACATTTAACATTTAACACTCACTGGAAACAATGCACTAAAAAGTCAGCACGAAGACGACACACCACATCCAAGGGAAGATTAGGGGGAGGGGGGGAGGGGGACCTAGACAGATGAGGGGAAGAAAGGGGTGAGGAGAGAAAAAACGAAGTGGGGGGAGGGGACAGATCAGATGGAGGGAGAGGACTCATAAAGGGTGGGAGGGGCAGGGCAGACGCAAGAGGGAGTGTGGAAAGGTAGAGGAGAGGAATGCAGAAGGACTCGAGGGTGAGAAGGGAGGCAGAGAGAGGGTAGGCAGGGAAAAAACAGGATGGAAGGGGGGGGGGGGGGGAGGGAGCCTGGGAAAAGGGACTTCAAGTTCCTGGCGTCAGCTTTATAGCAAAAACTGGCGCAGAAACACATACGCTTTGGCGGTCGTCACAGGAGCGTCTTCTGTCGAAATCCACACCCTCTGGAAATACTGTTTTATCTGTGGCGCACAGGCGCCTGAATAAAAGTAAAAACTACATGTCCGCCCTCTGTCGGAATGCGCGCTCGCGTCGTTAAAAACAGACGTCAGATGTCGCCATATGTGTCATTATTAATAAACTGTCTTCTCTCAGAAGAAATTAGAGAGATCATCGGGTCCCAAGTCTTATCCAGTTGAAAACCGCCGTCACGATTTATAAGATGTTTTGCTGAGCATATCTCCACAGATTCTTTAATTACTCAATTCCAAAAGGTTCTCGCTTGAGCCAAGATTTTCGTGGCACAAAAATCCATAGCGGGTCCTACGGTAATACAATGCTCAGCTATCGCTGCGAAAGGCGAGTGTGGCGCTCACGTTCAACGCACCATTCATGCACTGTGCATGTCGTCTAACCGATGTAGGCTTTGCCACACTGGCAAGGAATTTTGTTCATCCTAGCCTTCCGCAGACCCAGATCGTCTTTAACCGAACCGAGAAGGGCACTAACCTTCGCTGGTGGCCGGAAGATTGCTTTAAACTTGACGTTTCCTTAGGATCCTGCCCACTTTAGATGAGAGGTTGCCAATATATGAAAGGAACGCACTGGACTTGAACAGCTCCTTATCTTCTTGATGTTGTGGGTGGTCACGTTTATTTCTTATTAGCTGTGTGCTAATCTGATGTGGAGATTGGCTGGCGCTTGCTATGAGGCCATTTACATGCTGCATCACTGGCGACTTCGCTTCCACATTGAGTAACATTTCCAGTGTCTTGCCCCTCCAATACTGTGAGGGATTGCTCGATGAAACTGCTCCATTGTATAATTTCAAGCTCACCAGGCAATCGCTTATCGGTTCCTCCAAGCCAAACTTGTCCCCTACTTGCCCGTTTTTGCAAGTAGAGATATAAAAGAACATTGAGCAAGTCGATGTCTGACATGGCTGCGATTGCTCTAGTGCGTCTTGTTGTTTTCTTAATTCGACTGGCAATAAATCCGTCAGTTCGAAATTTACAGCGGCATCGTCTTGATGAGTAGATACAGTCGTGTATGAGGTGGATGTGGTCCCCATCATGTTTCCACATGATAATTCGGCCAGGGTAGGTTTGTGCAATGATATTAATTCGTCTACAGAAGTCATCAACGTCGTTCTCTCCTCTGATGACAATAACGTCAGTGTAATACCATCTTTCAGAGATCTCAGATATTCGGAGAAGCTCTGGAAACCAAAGGACGAGACTAATGAAGAACTTTCGAATTGAGTCAAATAGTTCAAAATTGTAAACATGTATTTGCCTAAGAGTCCATCTCTCTGTGCCAGCTTGCAATGCAATCTCGTCATTAAGTATATCATCGCCTTCAAGGACGGTGTTGGTATTTCTGCCTCCAAAAGAGTGAAGATGGTCTGCACTGCTTCCAGCAAATTCTCCGTTACCACTCTGCAAGAAAGATATCATTCAAATCAGGATCGTCTTCATCTGAATCAGATACCGCACTTAACGCGCTACCACAACGTACACTTCTGAATAATGGACTATTTGCACAAAACATGCACCAATGGCTATATTGTTTAAGATGAGGCGGACAAGTTACACCATACGAAAAATATGGTGCCTTGGTAAACATATTAATTCTCATTCCATTTATAAGTGGTTGTAGTAGCGGGTTTCGCCATGAATCAGTTAATTTGTATAAGCAATTTTCACAGATAGTATATACAAATTCTTTATAAGTAATTTCATAAAAATATACTTTAATTTTAAATCTACTTTGCCAGAATGTAGTAGTATCAAAGAAAGACATTGTAACCAAACAGAGTGTTTGCCACATAAGTGGAATACCCGCTCTAATTTTTGAACAAGCTTCTATTGCATCAGTAACTATTTCATTAATCATCGGAACATTTTCACTTTTATCAAATATGTAACATTCTGGCAGTCTATATGAATTTAGCATGAAATTAAATTTTGAATAACGAAACTGCAATAAAATATCTTCTCGTACAGTTTGTGGTAGCTCCAATTCATAAACATCTAAGGCATTTTGGAGTCTTCCACAAACGGCAATTCGTGCAAGTTTGTACAAAGTGTCCTTTATACAGAAATGTACTTACTGTTTCTGGCAGAGATAATAGACGTTGTCGCGGTGGATTCAGATGACATACTGTGAAGACGACAATTTCATGCCCCTTATATACTGGATTGGTTGCTAAGCAATGTCAGTTATCAATACTGACATGTCTGTCACTCCAAAAAGACAAGTTTACACGCGCCAACCTTTTGCTGGCGTGGGTGCTTGCCCAGATAATTGTCCTAAAAGGACAAATTATCTCAGCGGGACACGGACAGCCGCCATCGCGACCTTGGGACCCCGCGGGGCCCCTTTTTTTTATCAGTTGCTGACCCTCATGAATCGAAACATGACGCCTCAGAACACCGACTGTAAATGTTCCAGCTTCTCTGTACGGGTTTATTTAATTATCTCGCGCTTTCATTTGTGTCTGAAAACAAAACGTTTTTCGTACATCTTAGACGTTCTTGATCAGGAGCGAATTATTTAGTGTCACTTTTAGGCTTTGGTAGTTCAGTATTTGAATATCTTCAAGTCAATGTAATTTATTAGACACATTTCTCACGTTTTAGTCACTGTCTACAGTAGATTTCCACAGCACAAGGCGATAGTCCTTTCTTTCACTGTGTAGTGCAGTTTTCTCCAGTCTTTAGTGTGGATATGGACTGTGATTGATGTGTGTAGATGCGAACCGAGTTGGAGCTTAGGCTGTTTTGGCTTTGGTTACACAGCTGGAGGCTGCAGTAGATAGCATCGCTTTTGTGTGCTGGTCGTGGAGATCCAACAGACATCTAGGACGACCCAACCGTCCACCGATCACTCCAGACCAGTGGCAAGCCTAGTTACTGAGCTCATTGAGATTGACCCCTAAGCCCTGGTCCAGTGGAAGCTCACAATGGGGAGTGGCAGCTCCTAAAAACTTCTCAGAGTGTGGGGGAGAGGGGGGGCTGAACATAAAGAAGCCTTCCCAGTTAGTCTGAGAAATATTTCCAGGTGCTTTCTGAGGCTGACACTGTCTCTCAACCAAATGCAGCCACTTGTCCTGTTTCAGAAGAAACTGTCAGCCTGCAGATCCAGACATTTACAGAGGGTGGGATTACTAGTAGTTGGGAGCACCAATCTTAGTCTGCATGTTATGGGGCTTCTTAGGGACATGGCTGCCAAGGAGGGAAAGAAAGCCAATGTGCACTCCATGTGTATACATGACAGAGACATTCCAGATGTGGAATGGATACTTCTGGAACAGCATAGGGTGGCTCATGTCGATATCAGTGAGATGTGTTGCTTTGGATCAGAAGAGATACTCTCTGGTTTTGAGTGACTGTCAGAAGTGATAAAGGCTGCCAGTCTTGTTTGTAAGATGAAAGCAGAGCTCATAATTTGCAGCATAGTCGATAGGACCTACTGCAGACCTCTGGTACACACCTGGGACACGGGTATGAATCAGAGGCTCACATGGTTCTGCGACTGTGAAGGCTGCAGATTCCCCGACTTGTGCCATAAGGGGGTGAGTTTTTGGGTTCACTGAACAGGTCGTAGTCCATTATATGGAAGAGGTGGCTTCGTGGATGGAGTCCATCCAGAATACCAAGACTGGTACACGCGCAGACGGAAGGGCACAAATGGGGAGAGCAGTAGTAGTGGGGGTGGTGGGCAGGCATATTAGGAAAATGCCGAGTTCTACAGTGGAGGTGCCACCCTAAACTGAAGCCTCCACTCACATTTTTTGTAAATATTAAGGAGATCCCCAGCATGCCCACACCAGCATGATCTGTCACCTCCGTTTTGGTTAGTATCTAAAAAGAATTCAGCCGAAAATGCAGCGATTTATTTTCTCCTGGCTTGTTAACAATTTGTAACTGTCAGAGAAGAGTCATAAATGGCAAATTTTGAGTAAAACCTACATTTTTTTGTTGCCATGTTTAAATTTTTTTTGCCATAACGCAGCCAACTTTACATAGTCTCAACCCACTAACGTGTTGCGCAGACGCAATTGCGAGAGAATTCTTAAACAGTTGTTCATTAAGTTTATAAATTGAGGAAATGAGGAAAAGTAAGGTCAGTATTTTATGAGAAAGCACAACCTCGTTACAAAAGAAACGTGTAATGTCTTCACTTATGTTGTTCCAAAGCTCATAGCATTTAAAGTTTCAGCAGCTGTCGATGGCCTTAAACATTACATCCTTTTATTGAAAATATCTAATTGATGCAACAACACGGTCGATAATGAAGTTTTGCCTAAGTACCATAAGTACCCTCCTCTTTGTATGCTATCATTTCTCAAAACCTACCTCATACCGTTTATGAAATATGAGTAATGTTGTGGATATTTCCCTCCGCTTTATCGCTGGCACGATGCAACTGCAAATAAGTGTGCTATGTCTGATCAATTTTCTCTGGATTGGTGACAGATAAAAACCTCTACAAAAGTGAAAAGAAAAATTCAATACCTTAGCTAAATTTCATACGTAGCAACATATTGCGTTATATGCACCGAACACAAAATCGTAAGTCTCTACTTTCCACTGTAAACTTTTTAGAATTTCGCGCAGCGTCTTGCTTCCACGTAAATATCGCAATAACTATGACCATTAATGAAATTATATGTATATAATAAAGAAACTGGCATCCAAAGCTATAATTAAAGCAGAAAAGGGTTTTTTTACCAGATAGTGTCTGTAAAATCGTTTGAGAAAGATTGCAGGGCGGGAGCCATGATTCTGTCATCGCCGACCAGGCGAAAGGCACCAGACGGTGTTTGCCTCCCCTTCCTAACTTGCCCAGTTCTTTGGACGAAAATTGCTCTCTGTGTATAGGCCACCTCATCCAGCGTGCACTCTAGCAGGGTTGGAGGGTCTCGGGGTAACACAAAAAGAGGTTCAGTCACAAAGGGAACAATTCGAACACAGGAAGAACGTAGATCTAGGAACCTTAGGTATAACAGTTGTAAATTGTCGTAGCTGTTTTGGGAAAGTATCAGAGCTGCAAGCTGACAACAGTCGAAGATAAATTCAGACGATATTTTTCCGAAGGACCTAATAATGTTCAGAAAAGATAGGCTAAATGCAGTTGGCGGTAGCGTGTTTGTTGCTGTTTCAAATAGTTTATCTCGTGCCGACAATACAGTTCCTGTGAGTTAGTGTGACTAGAGGACATTTGGATCCTTTTACCGACCTCCCAACGCAGATGATTCTGTTGCTGACATGTTCAATGAAAGAAACTTTAGTCAAATTTCAAACACATACCACACTCATAGAGTTACAGTTGGTAATGACTTTAATTTACCCTCGATATGTTGGAAAAAATACATATTTAAATCCGGAGACACACATAAAATATCATCCTAAGTTATGCTAAACGAATTCTCTGAAAACTATTACGATCAGTTAGTTCATAATCCCACTCGAATAGTAAATGGTTATGGAAACACCCTTAACCTCTTAGCAACAAATAATCCTGAGATACTAACGAGCATCAAAACGGATACGGGGATTAGTGAACGCAGGACTGTCGTAGCGAGACTGGATACCGTAACTTTCAAATCCTTCGAAATTAAACGAAAAATATATCTGTTTAACAAAACAAATAAAAATTCGCTTGGCGCATCCTGAGAAACGATCTCCACTCATTCCAAACCAACAATAAAGGTGTAGACCAGATGTGGCTTTAATCCAGAGGAATAGTACCGACGGCAACTGAAAGATTTGTACGAAATAAATTAACATCCAACGGACATGGTCCCCCTTGGTACCCAAAACAGGTTTGGACACTGTTTGCAATAACAACGGGAAAATTTAAGCTAACGCTAAATCCCCAAGATTGGTGATCTTTTACAGAAGCTAGAAATTTAGCGCTGACCTTAATGCCAGATGCTTACAATAGTTTCTACAATGATACTTTGTATCGAAACCGGGCAGAAAATACAAAGAGATTTTAGTCATATGTAAAGAATGCTAGCGGTAAGACACAATGCGCGATAGCAATGGAAGTTCTGTGAATGAGTGTGCTGCTCAAGCATAGTTACTAAGCACGGTGTTCCGAAATTCGTTCACCAGAGAAGACGAAGTAAATATTCCAGATTTAGAATCAAGAACATGAGTAACTTAGGACTATATATCCTCATAGTAGTGAAGCAACTTAAATGCACAGTGGCAGTAGGATGGTTTCCAGGTAATTCTACCCATTGCTTTCATACGAAATGCTCTGACACAGTCTATGAATAAGCTGGTATGTGTGAAATCATGAATATGTCCCAACGCCAGCACATACTCATATGTAGATTCGCAGGAGGCCACTCCTGTACTTCTGTGATTGTTTGCTGTCCCATCCTTTCAGACTAAGTGCCCTCAACGATGTATGAGCGTGTTGGTATGTGGGAAACTATGAATACGTCCCATACCCAGCAGCTTTTCGTACGTAGAGTGGCAGGACGCAACCCTTCCTGTACTACAGAGATAGTTTGGTGTCCGATCACTTCATACTGAGTGCCTTGAACGATGTATGAGTGCAAGGGATGTGATGCATTGTTGCATATGGATGAATTGGCCGCGAAAATTTTAGGAACGATTGTCAGGAGAGCACACATAGATCGTTTCCCACTAATCTGTCGCACCGCAATTACGTAATTAGGACATGTAGTAACAATTGCATCAACAATACAGCTTTTTTCTCAGTGGGGTGGCTGTAGAAACGAAAAGCGGGAGCGGGAGCTGTGAAAAGTAGAGCCAGCAGGCGGCGAAGTGTGGAGGCCGCTGTAAGAAAATCCAGCTGCAGGATTAGACCACCAACAACACATTTCCCGCCAAAATAAATAAATACATAAAGACTTTACCTACTTTTTCCCGCCAGGTCACAACTGGGAAGTGAGGGGAGACTGGAGTCCGAAAGTGACCTCTGGTAGTAGTATTGAGAACTAGAGCTCCAAAATTCGAAATTCCCATCAATTTTCGAATATCCTGCCATTTCTTAAATTATCACCTATTTTTGAAATTCCTGCCATTTGATTTTTATTCATTTGCGCATCAACCTAATTTTATTATTCGAATTAATTTGATATAAATTTGATTTTGATGTTGCCATATTTGCACTCCATGGAGAGGAGGTTGGAGAACCACCCAAGAGGAGCCGCCAGCTGTATAAACTTATAACGGAACAGACTGTTCCGCTTCGAGATTTGGTACTATACGTACTTCTACTGCATCTTGAACCACTCCATTACACTCATGGCCTTGTGACATGGAACTCTGTATTGTTGAAAAAAGCCACTGCCGTCGCGAAGCACGTTCGTCATGAAGGGGTCTGCAACCAACGTATGATACTCCTTCTCCATCCACTGGACCCACGGATGCTCACGTGAAAGTTCTACATAGCAATTTGTGTCCGTCCTGCAGTAGAGATATCAAGGAGCTGTTCCCTGGAAGACGACAGATTCGCGCCCTCCCATCGGCATGATGAATCAGGCAGTGCAACATTCTGCCGCTGCGCCAACATCCAGCGCCTGTGGTCACATGCTCAATTCATTCGCAGTTGCCGATGTCATGATACTAACATTGCTACATGTATGGGTTGTCGGCTGCGGAGACCCATCGTTGGGAGTGTTAAGTTCACTGTGTGTTAACTACGTCTGATGTTAGTTACGTCACAGTTCACCGTCTGTCCTGTTTTACCAGTCTGTCCAGCCTATGACGCCCGTCATCTGTAATGAGGGGTGGTCACCCAACCCCACAACGTCTTGACGTGGTTTCATCTTGGGTTCGCCACCTGATGAAGAAACTCACCGCAGCACTCTGTGAACACCAAAGAAGTAGTGTAGTTTCAGATATGCTCGTGCCGAGCCTCCGAGTCATCACAGTCTGCTCTTGGTCAAACTCGCCTTCCCCATTCTATACTTGGGTAGCACGCTCACTGGTCCTAAATGCACCATGCGTGAGAACGAGAGGCAGTGATTGCTCGCCAAATGATGCTGCTGTTAGGTGTGTGGTCATAATGTTCTGGCTGATCAGTATGTGTAAATATATAATACAAACAGGGGAAATGCTGTTACCAGAAATCTAAAAATGCTACTGACCAGTTTACTTAAAATTTTTAAACAATATTCTAATGAACAATCGGTTGCACATGGGCTGTATGTTTTAAATATAAGCAATATGTGCGTATGTATATGTAATATGTAAAATGCAAACATTGTTACCAAAAATCTCAGAATGTACTTGGCCAATTTAGGTAAGATCTTTATACCTTACTCAACAAACTTTCTGATGAATACAGGAGATATATTTTTAATATATATAATGTACAACTATATATAATAGTGAAACGTTGACAGCACAAATCTTGAAAAGTTCTTGAGCGATTTGCTCGTACTTCCAATTTTAAACGGCACTCTATCAGACATTCAGACTGATGTAGAATACACACATTTTTAAACAAAAATGTACAGTTTTTCTGTTAAAACTAACTGCGAAAATGTAAGTGCTCTTCTGTAAAAACGTGTGGTTATGATTTCTTTGTTGCAGGCAGTTTCAACCATTAGACAATTTTTCCCCCCGTATATTTCTGTCATCATGTATATTTCTTAACGTTACATACACAATACGGAATTGTTTCATTTAATTCCTCACAGATGCTTTTACAGAAACAGGGAAGTGCTGTTTCTGACTTATCGGCTTATGATTGGAATACTGCTATGGAAGCTGAATTTGAAAAAAACAATAAACAAAATTGAAGGTCAGAGAAGGGAAGGGGAGAAGAGGGGATGAACCCAAGCGTGGGAGGAAATGGACATAGAGAGCTGAAAAGAGATCGACGGAGAGAGGGGAGACAAGTTGATCGAGAAACAGAGGGGGAAGGACGAGGATATAGTCAAAGAGAGGGGGAGCAGGCGGAGATGGACAAGGATAGAGAGAGGAGTAGATGCAATACAGGGGAGAAAAGGAGGTTATGACCTACGAGTATATCCAATTCATATGCATATTACAAAAATGTGTTTCATCTTTTCTTTTTTTCCATTCAACAAGACAGCCATGGTATCGCATGGCCAGGAACAGCTATTTTTTTGGAAAATTAAAGGGTTCCTTCCGTAATAAATGCAACAGCGATCATGGACACTTTTCTAACAAGATAAAAACAAATAGGGAAATGGCGGAATATTTTACTTCCCATATTAACTTTTTCACTATGCGGTTGAATAAAAGCATTTGCAAACGTTCCTGATAGTAAAGATGCGCTCCAGGTGTAGACTAGAATCCCGATATCGACTCCTCGTAGCAGTAGTCACAACGACTACGCTATCCGTGACGATCATCATCGTTTAACTTCATATGTCATAAATAATATCATTTTCGTAGCATGTTAACAGAATCTTCCGTCGGTTCTTGGTAGAACAACACTACAATAAATGAAAAGCACCAGTTTGCTTTCGTTCTGCAGTATTAATTTTTATTGTTTTGACCGGTTTTCGGCTTACAAGGCCATCATCAGGCATTTACTGAGTATTGTTACCAAAGAACTTACAATGTTTGCAAATAACAGTGGAAGAGAAGTAACACTTCTAGACTGAAGAAGAAACATACAGTAACATCTTTAACAGTGTGGTGATAATTTTTCATTGCATTACTACCAAACTGTCAAAGATGTTACTTTCTGTATGTTTCTGCTTCAGTCTAGACGTATTACTTCTCTTCCAATGTCGTTTGCAAACATTGTAGCTTCTATGGTGACAACACTCAGTAAATGTCTGATGATGGCCTTGTAAGCCGAAAACCGGTTAACACAATAAAAATTAATACTGTAGAACAAAAGTAACCTGGTGCTTTTCATTTATTGTTTTCGTAGCCTTAACATATGACAATTAATGAGTAAACTACAAAAAAAGTCTCCATACTATGAGAATTTAGCAAAATGTATTACTCACTGCTTTGTAGAACGTAATATAAGCTTAAATTGAAAAATTATTTATATTGTATTTTCGGCGAATTACAAGAAGGTTGACCAACAAACACTTTACTGCAGCTTCCTTTTTTTGAATATGTAATAAAAAGCCAGTATGTATCTTTTATCTGTCTGTCGAGAATCTCAGAGAAAATTCATGGACGAACACCATCTGCGAAAGCAGAGGAAATTCCCAAGGCCTCCAGTCTGAATCGCGAGGGTAGATAAATATTTACGTCAGGATCAGAGCTTCGCTTTGCACAGCTCTCCATCAAATGGCAGAAATAATAACTCTCTTACAAAGCTGTGGGAACGTAGTTGCTCGAACGTATTTTGAAATGAGTCGCCAGCTGTAGGTACTTCGCGCGGTCTTCATACGGTTTATAGAGAAAGTTTATACACCGTCTCCGCTCCTAAAACAACTTCAACGGCATTCACAGACGGTTTGTTAATTGCTCATTACGCTCAAGAAACACACAATGTCTACCACAGAGGAAAACTACCTAAGTAGTTTGGAGACTCACAACAAACCGAAATTGATTTTAGAATTTAAACAAGAAAATAAGCAACAAAAAAATAAAAATAAATCAGACAATCGTCAACATGGGAGAAATGTCCAAGAGAAAAACTAAGTTTCAAAATAAAGTTCTAAGTCATTTCCAGTAGTCATTTCTTCAGATTGGCCAAAGCGCCTTCAATGCCTCATTTTGAAACGAACAATGGCAACTAACTGAAGACAAGTGATCTATTAAATAGTAGAGCAATGTGATAAATATTTTGTTGTAACAAGAACGCTTGCTTGAAACATCTAGCAACAGATCAACGAGCCATGACAGAGCATACGGTATCAGACATAGTCGCAGTTTAATGCTTTTTGGCAACGTAAAGATCCATTTGACCTAAGGTTTATGGGTGGGTTCCCTTGGTCATTAGGTGAATGTCAGGACTATCCTCATAAATTCCTGAAGTTGGAATACCCTGTGCCACAATGCTAGCGTGCTGGGAAACCTGGCTGAAAAAAGCCACGACTCTTCAACAGTCTCAAACTTAAAGGCTTGCTCCTATGCATGGTACAGAGAGTGCAAAAAGAAGGTAATATTGCACAATGTAGATATGCTGCAAATATGAGCAAGTTACCTACAGTATCTTGTGTGCACAGAAACAGATATGCTCTTACACACACACACACACACACACACACACACACACACACACCTATCCGGATTTTTTTTTCCTTAGACGAATCGTCCAGCTCACTGCACCTGGAGAATAAAATGTCCAAAAACAGTTACTTTCTTTTCCTTCCTTATATGTTTAAGTGGTTCAATCTCTTATGGGCTTAGAGCCATCGATAAAAGCACTCAGCAGGATAGTATACAAAATGTATTTGCCGTATGACGCTAGACGCAATATAAGGAGAAATATAAGGAGAACTTGACGAAAATAATATTAGTTTCGCATTATTTCGTGGTTCCGTTTAAAATTTAATTCAGCTGCCATATAAATTACAAATTTTCTTAGAAAGAGCATTAATAATGTTTTCTATGAGTTTCATGAAAGAACCACATAGTTTCGTGAGAACAACAGTAGTTATTTCAATGTGATAATAAAAATCTCATTACAGTTCGTCTCACTGCGTATCTCTTTCAAATCAAATGTTCAGATGGCTGTGAATTCCTAAGGGACCAAACTGCTGAGGTCGTCGGTCCCTAGACTTACACACTACTTAAACTAACTTATACTAACTTACGCTAAGAACAACAACAACAACACACACACACACACACACACACACACACACATGCCAGAAGGAGGACTCGAACCTCCGGCAGGAGGGGCCGCGAAATCCGTGACGTGACGCCTCTAACCGCGTGGCCACTCCCTGTGGCTTTCTCTCTGTTACCTTTTGTACTGTAATGTACTGTACTGTACTGCAGCAGTTCTTTCTATGTATGAAACATGTTCCTTCGAGCTATGTCATTTAACAAAGTTACATTCGTCCTTATGTTTTGCACATCAGTGTATGCACAGTTGTGGGAGGATTTGTGCCTAATATTACATATTTTACTTGTAGACTGTTTCTTCAAAACACAATCACCGTATTAAATTCCATCCGTTTCATATGCAATATGAATAACTAAAAATTATCAAATAGTTGCAGCATATTCTCCATAACTCGTTTACATCATTGTAAAATATCTTATTCCCTTTTAAATTTCTCTGTCCTGAGAGTGATTATTGCACAGTTGTTCTATAAACAGAACGCAGGTAGAAACCTCAGCAGCTAAAATGCAGAACTACTTTTATCGTTGTTGCATGGCAATTTGGTGCTACACTGCTTCATGAAAAGTATTCAAAAGCTTCTCGCGTCTTCTACAAATGTGTACATCTCTTTATAGTGTTCCGCAGAACACCTTTTGGTCAGTGGTGGAACGTATCATGGTCCGCTATAGCTCCTCCCAGACCTACTTCGTCGTAACAGTCAACCACACTCAGTAGTGAGCACATTTTCTGTTCCATGTTTATACAACGTAGCGTTCGTTCTTCTCATGACCTTTTTTCGCCAACTCGCGTGTTCATACTTTTACCTTGATAGCTGTTTCTGTGATCCTAATTCCGTTTCTACTAGTACTACTGCAACAATTGGCACACATCAGATGTTCCACATTCCTATGTTAACGACTACGAAAGTATAACAGCTGCAGGTGATGGCATTCCTCTAAAGATATTTCCCACGTCTTTGGAACGTCTGTCTCGTACAACCATAAATACATGAAGATAAAATGAGCCCCGCACTAGTAACAGCCATCTCATGCTGTGTTGTTGTGGCCTGCAGCCCAGAGACTGGTTTGATGCTGCTCTCCATACTACTCTATCCTGTGCAAGCCTCTTCATCTCCGAATAACTACTGCAATCAGCATTCTTCTGAATCTGCTTAGCGTATTCATCTCTTGGTCTCCCTCTACGACTGTTACCCTGCATGCTTTCCTCCAGTACAAAACTGGTGATCCCTTGATGCTTTAGAATATGTCCTACCAACAGATCCGTTCCTGAAGTCAAGATATGCCACAAATTCCTCTTCTCCCCAATTCTATACAATACCACCTCATTAGTTACGTGATCTACCCATCTAATCTTCAGCATTGTTCTGTGGCACCACATTTCGAAAGCTTCTATTCTCTTCGTATCTAAACTGTGTATCGTCCATGTTTCACTTCCATGCATGGCTATACTCCATACAAATACTTTCAAGAATGACTTCCCGACACTTAAATCTATACTCGATGTTAACTAATTTCTCTTCTACAGAAACGCTTTCCTTGCCATACCTAGTCTACATTTAATGTCCTCTTTACTGCGCTCATCATCAGTTATTTTGCTCCCAAATAGCAAAACTCCTTTATTACTTTAAGTGTCTCATTTCCTAATCTAATACTCTCAGCATCACCTGATTTAATTCGACTACATTTCAATTCTCTCGTTTTGGTTTTGTTGATGTTCATCTTATATTCTCCTTTCAGACGCTGTCTATTCCGTTCAGCTGTTCTTCCAGGTGCTTTGTTATCTCTGAGAGAATTACAGTGTCGTCGGCAAACGTCAAAGTTTTTATTCCTTCTCCATGGATTCTAATTCCTACTCTTAATTTTTCTTTTGTGTCCTTTAGAGCTTGCTCAATATACAGATTGAATAACATCGGGGATAGGCTAGAACCTTGTCTCAGTCCCTTCTCAACCACTGCATCCCTTTCATGCCCCTCGGCTCTTATAACTGCCATATGGTTTCTGTACAACTTGTAAATAGGTTTTCGCTCCCCGTATTTTACCCCTGCCTCCTTCAGAATTTTAAAGAGACTACTCCAGACACCGTTGTCAAAAGCTTTCTTTAAATCTACAAATGCTAGCAACGTAGGTTTGCCTTTCACAAACCTATCTTGTAAGATAAGTCGTAGAGTCAGTTTTTCTTTGCGTGTTCCAACGTTTCTCCGTAATCCAAACTGATCTTCCCCGAGGTTGGCTTCTACCAGTTTTTCCATACGTCTGTAAGGGATTCGGTTCGTATTTTGCAACCGTGACTTATTAAACTAATAGTTCCGTAATTCTCCGGGAGTGGAATTATTATATTCTTCTCGACGTCTGAGGTTATTTCGCTTGTCTCATACATCTTGCTCACCAGATGGAAGAGCTTTCTCATGGCTGGCTCTTCCAAGGTTATCAGTAGTTCTAATACAATGTGTCTACTCACGGAGCCTTGTTTCGACTTAGGTCTTCCAGTCCTCTGTGAAATTCTTCACGCAGTATCATATCTCTCATTTCTTCTCCATCTACGTCCTCTTCCATTTCCATAATATTGCTCTCAAGTACATCGCCCTTGTATAGACCCTATACATTCTCCTTACACCTTTCTGCTTTCCCTTCTTTGCTTAGGACATGTTTTCATCCGAGCTCTTGTTACTCCGACAAGTGGTTCTCTTTTCTCCAATGGTCTCTTTAATTTTCCTGTAGGCAGTATCTATCTTACCCCTGGTGATACATGCTTCTATATCCTTACTTTTGTCCTCTAGCCATCCCTGCGTAGACATTTTGCACTTCCTGTCGGTCTCATTTTGGAGACGTCTGTATTCCGTTTTGCCTGCTTCATTTACTGCTTTTCTATGATTTCTCCTTTCACCAATTAAATTCAATATCTCTTCTGTTACCCAAGGATTTCTACTAGCCCTCGTCTTTTTACCTGCTTGATTTTCTGCTGCCTTCACTATTTCATCTCTCAAAGACACCCATTCATCTTCTACTGTATTTCTTCCACCGTTCTTGTCAGTAGTTCCCTAATGCTTTCCCTGAAACTGTCTACAAATTCATTTTCTTTCAGTTTATGCAGGTCCTATTTCCTTACATTCCTATTTTCTTGCAGTTTCTTCACTTTTAATCTACAGTTCATAACCAATAAACTGTGGTCAGAGTCCATATCTGCCCCTGGTTCCTACATCTCTGTGTTACTATTATGTAATCTACCTGAAATCTTCCAGTGTCTCCAAGCCTCTTCCATGTTTACTACCTTCTTTCATGATTATTAAACCATTTGTTATCTACGATTAAGCTATGCTCTGTGCAAAATTCTACCAGGCGGCTTCCTTTTTCATTTCTTACCCCCATTCCATATTCATCCACTACTTTTCCTTCCCTTCCTTTTCCTACTATCGAAATCCGTTCCTCCATGACCAGTAAATTTTTGTCTCCCTTAATTATTTGAATAATTTCTTTTAGCGCATCATGCATTTCTTCAATTTCTTCATCTGCGGAGCTTTTTGGCATGTAAACTTGTACTAATGTGGTAGGTGTGGGCTTCGTGTCTATCTTGGCTACAATAATGCGTTCACTATGCTGTTTGTACTAGCTTATCCTTGCTCCTATTTTTGATTCATTATTAAACCTGAATTACCGTTATTTGATTTTGTTTTTATAACCCTGTTGTCAGCTGACCAGAAGTGGACGGCCTTACGCCAGGAAGAACTAACTACAAATTTGGCGAAATTCAGTTTTTAACGTTTTTGATATAATCGATACTCTGTCTTTCACCTGACAGAGCGACGTAATGTTCCAGGCATTGCAGCACACAATATACTATATTGGCACTACTTGTGCCTGAACAATTGACAAACACTTTATTCTGAAAAGTGAACTAAGTCAGTTGTCAAAATGGCAGCCGAAAATGTTGACTTTGTGTAAGATGTGCTCAATAACAGTGCTTGCAGAAAATGATGATTAATTGCTCTCATCAGATATTTCAAGTAGTGATGGTACGCAAATTCATAGATTTTCTTGAAATTTTGTTACTAAATATTGAAATATAGATTCTAACTTATACTCGCAATTTTCACATATAGTCATACGCCAGAATGAACCACCTACTTGAAGCGTTGAGGTGCTGCCATCTATGTCTTAAACATACAACTAAGTGCTTATCTATGATCTATGCTCAATAAGGGCACTTTGTGATGTTCAGTGAAACCTAGCCTAATTAGACAGATGCGTTAATGGAGCTGGTTCAGTCTGGCATTTGGTAACTCTTATTAATTATCTTCTGGGATAGCGTGAATGAAACATTAAGTTTTAAGTAATAACACAGAGCTGCGCGTTGTTAACTCGCTTATATGTGACTTGAGCTGTTCTCATCAATGATCTGGCACGAGATATGTCCTGGAATAACATTAACAAAAATTAGTTTAATTTTCGATTTTTTTTATTTCAGGAGATGTAAGTAAATCCAGAAAAAGAAAATTCAAGAAGAAAGGTTATCCTGCGAAATTGAAGAAGAATGAAAGAAAAATACGAAGAAACAGTGGGAAATCGTATGTTTCAACAACAGGAAGAAATATACCTGAAAAAATTCTTAAAGAATGCTCTTGCAGTTGCAAATATAAATGTTTTGAAAAAGTTGATGTGGAAGATGAAGGCGATTATTCGATCTGTGTTACAAAGAGGGATCTTTCGAAACACAAAGTACGATACTTGGACGATCTGTGAAATCAATGCCGGTGACGGAGAGAAGGGTTACTCCTGAAAACTTCAAAAGACATTTACCTAGAAATTATTTCATTCCTACAGATTCAGGTGATGTGAAAGTATGTAAAGATATGTTTTTCAACACACTGTGTATTGTTAGTGCTGAAGCACACAGATCCATTCAGAAAGTTAAATCAGGTGATTTACAGGATAAAAGGGGTAGACATGAACCACATAAAAAATTTCCAGAGGAAAAGATCCAGCATGTCAAAAACCACATAAATTCATTTCCTCGATATTAAAGCCTCTACTGCAGGAAAGAGAGTCCAAATAAACAATATTTGCCACAGACTTTTAATTTGAGCTCGATGTACAGACTCTACAAACAAAAGATGCAAAAAGACAATTTAGAAACCGAAATTGTGTCTCAACAATTTTATGAAAAAGTTTTTAGAACAGAATTCAACTTGGGATTCAAGCTCCTCATAAAGATACTTGCAAGAAGTGTGATATGTTTGAAATAAAATCAAATTCACTTACGACAGAAGAAAAATCTCCCGAAATTTTAAGAACTTCAGCATGTGCAAACAAAGAAAGAATATCATCAGCGGGAGGTTTATCTTGCACAAGAAACCATGAAAAGAGACATAGAGAGGACAAAGAATGGAGAATGTACTGTGCTTTCTTTTGCCCTCGAGAAGATCCTTTTCCCTTCCAAAAGTACCAACTGGTATTGTATACTATAAACGACAGCTATCTTGTTTCAACCTCGTAATACATGACTTGGAAATATCCAAAGGCACTATGAATATCTGGCATGAAGGTATAACCGGACAAGGACCTGATGAAATAGGTTCCTGTATTCTCAAGTATTTAAACGAGCATCATGTGAAGGAAAAGGTTGTACTGTGGTCTGACTCATGTGGTGGTCAAAATAGAAAACTAGTACGCCTATTGATGCGGTCATACAAGATCCTAACAACTGTATCGTATCAAGGAGACTGTTCAAAAATTTAAAATTCCAAGACATAGTTATTTGCCCAACGATACTGACTTTGGCCATATTGACAACAAAATTGAGAGCATCAACATATTTATCACCCTAGTTAGCTTCAAAATATAATAAAAACTTTCAGAATTAAAAAACAAGCTTTAGAATTAGTAGAGATGGAAACAACAGACTTTTATTCTTCAGAAAACGTGACATCGGCATTAACCATCATAAGAGAAGTTGAAGGTCACCCTGTGTCATGGATGAATATGAGATGTATTCGTGTCTGTAAAGAAAATGAAAATATTATGGAATTCAAATACCCTCACAATGAGGAAATGGAGTTTCGCTAGGTCAGCTTTAGAAAAAAGATTAGAGGCCGAGTAACTAAGCTTTATAACATAGTTCTAAAATTGAAATAACGTGCAGGAAAACCATTGACTGCTCCAAAGCTCTAAATCCTCCAATATATCATCAATTTTATAATAATTTACCAAGCAGCAGCTTTACCAAGCAGCAGCCAAGGAGCAGGAAACTCTAGCGAAAATGACTATGTGGATGAAGTGCAAGACCATGTTTAAGGAATACTTCAATATAATACTCAATGCATGTAAATAAAGTACTATTGGTTTGAAATATTTAAAAATCAACATATTTTGAAGACGTTGTGACCACTTAAACTTGTAAAAGGCTTGTATTAAAACAGTTCTGTAAGGAAACAAATAACTTTAAAAATATGTACCAAATTCTGTTTATGAACTACAATAACAAAAATATTTGTAATTAATTATTTGTGCTTCATGTTTGAAAAAGCCATAAATATTGATAAATATGTCATGACAGTGAACCGATAGTTCTGTACTGACAAGTTACTCTGTAGCTGCAATATATGATCTGAAGATGGGCACCTAGCCTGAAACCGGTCGTTGAAAATAAAAAAATAGCGATCAAAGACTGAAATACCATATTTTTATTTAAAGAACGATCGCGGAAATCCCATTAATACAATCATGTCTAGCTTTGATGGTCTTTTAAGACCTAAACTAACAAAATATGTCTACAGGCTAAAGTTATAGCTCGTTACAACCAATCATGACTGCTTGTGTGCGTTATATCTGCAAAGTGCAGGGTGATTATAATTAAAGTTACCTTTCAAAACGCTCTAGAAATAACGCCATTGGTCAGAATGACGTCCAGTTGTAACAGAACATTATCGAACAAGGGGGATAACGTATGGCAGAATAAAAAGGAATAGTGTGCAAACTGATCAATAGATGGTGCTGTATGTGACAGAATACGAAAATGAAAACACCTGCCATGCGCACGACCCATTGTCGTTGGTATATACACCCCGGGTACACAGCTTTTCCTCCTTTGGAGTCGGTGTGGGTCTTTAGAAAATGATTCGGAAATTCGAAAAGACGGGCTCTTTTGGTGTGCAACCTACTAGAGGGAGGAAACGAATTGATTCGACGTCAGTGGAAACAATGGCCACAGCAATGGAGGAGGAGACGAGTGGTGGTGTGCAAACATGTAGTGCACGGAGAATTGCCCGAACGTTGGACATACCCCTAAACACGGTGCATAAAATCTTACAAAACATCCTTCTTTGCTATCCATTCAAAATTACCCGTGTGCAAGAGCTGCTTCCTGTTGACCGCCGGGAAGAGAGACCTTTGCTTCATAATTTCTTGTTCTCTTGGAAGCGGACAATGATTGGCCGTGGAAGATTTTGTGGACAGACGAAGCCCACTTCCATCTGACATAATATTCAATACACGGAACTGTCGAATATGGGCAACGGAAAATCCACACGCAAATCAAACAGTACCACCTCATCCTGAAAAGGTGAATGTGTGTTGCGGGTTTACGGCATCATCTATCATAGGGCCATATCTTTTCGAGGAGACAGGTGCTTATGGTCCTGTTACCTGTACCGTCACTGGTAAGCGCTATGAGTGTCTTTTGTGCTACCACTTCATTCCAGCTCTCCAGCAGCTAGGATGTGTGGATGGGATGATTTTTACGCTAGGTGGCACATCTCTGCACATTGCAAATCCAGTTAAGCAATTGCTCAAGCGCCAATTCGAAAATTTTAAAATCATCAGCCGCCATTTCCCTACAGCCTAGCCGTCCCGAACACCTGATCTTAATTCGTGTGACCTCTGGCTGTGGAGCTATTTGAAAGATGTTGTGTTCAGTGTTCCAATTGCAAACTTAGCTCCATTGAAGGCATGCACTGCGTAACACCCAGAAACCCTTCGACCAGTTTTGGAACATGCTGTTTCTCGGTTTCAAATTGTTGCAGAAAACAGTGGACAATATATTGGACATGTTTTGCACCAGTCACACGAAAATTAATAATCCGATTTGATTTTGATTCATGCTTTTTATGCAATTTAGACCTCAGTACAATTAAAAACCGATTTTTTCCACCCGATGTGATACGACCTTTCCGTGGTGGATGGGCTTACGTCACTAACAGTATCACACCTGTACACCCATCCACACTGAGTAGTACGGTGAGTTTAACGTCAAACGTACACCTTAGGCTTTGTTGTATGATTCATTTTTCATCTGTAGTCGACCACTATTAAATTATGATGCTTAGAGTACCATCTATTGCTACATTTTATTTATTTTTCTTCTGCCATACGTTTTCCCCCTTCTCCGATAATATTCCGCTGCAATTTCACGTCATTCTGACCAGTGGTGTTATTTCGACAGCGGTTTAAATGTTTAACTTTAATTATAATCACCCTGTAAATCTTTTTGATTATGTCGGTGCTTCATACGACCATTTAAAATGTCTGCGGCTGGACAGGTTATGTAACTACTATCCCACACGTCAAATTCTTCGGTTCCTTAGTCTGTATACTCCACCGCAATACACATGAAATGTTAAGTACCTGTTATCCTAATCTTAACACATGGCCGGACTTAAGTAGTGTTTTTACATGTGCGCGTCCATATAGCGAAAACATTCGCAAACTACTTTCCTGCTGCTGTGAAACAAGTTACTCTGCACTCCACACAAAGTTGATTAGACTTTTGTTTTTTTTAAAAAAGGTGAAACACTTTTGTCTTTCGGTGTCGTAACTTTTCTCTAAAAGTTCGCTAATATTGAGCTAATATTGACAGTTCCTGTCTGTCAAATAGTAAAGCAAATGCTCTGCTCTCTTTTGGCTTCTCATTCAGCCACGCCATTTGCCTTTCCCCTCTATTCATTACTTATGTTTCATTTTCCCTCTGTTTCTGTCACGTCCAATTGCGCTAGTGCCCTCAGTTTAAATCTGCGTGATACGGTCTTCCTTTGTTGTTCTACTTTTGCTGATCTAACAGAACTCAACACCTTTTAATGCTATATCTAAAGTTCCTTTCCACTAAGTTACAGTAAGATCTATGTGTATTATTGTACATTAAATGTAAGCGTTTTTAAACGCCTGGTTAGCTGTAAGAGAGACTGTGATGGAGTTAATCAAGCTTTTAAAGGGTCTTATGAAATCACCCGATTAAATTGGGAAGTAATATTAAAATTTAAAATTGAAGCTAAAATCGTGAAGCTCGTTTATTTCATTTTCGGTACGCCATTGAGAAAATACTACGGAATCGCCGTTACAGAATCGAAAGTAGGCCCCCTGAAGTTTGTGAGTGACGTAGGGCAAGCGTTGTGACCTACACACTCTTGCTATAAAATAGCATCAGCCACAAACTTAAACTATCTCTGTTGACCCCGTTGTGGACATGGGACAGCGGTTGGTCAAATATTTAACATTGAAACTCGCCAAACAGCCGTGCGGCCGAGATGTTATTTTATTTTATTTCCGCTTCCAGTTTCGGCAATTCATTACGCCATCATCAGGCCTCATATGCATCTCTAAAAATAATCTAAATTGGCACGCTGGAGCCGTATGTTTCTGGATGTCACGAATTCATATCTCAAGTTGCAGCTGCAGTCAAGTCTTCGAAGGAAGCATACATGAATTCGTGACATTCAGAAACATATGGTCCCACTAGGGCCAATATCGATTATTTTTGTGAGCTGCGTATGAGACCTGAACACGGCATAATATATTGCCGAAACGGGTAGCGAAAATAAAATAAAATAATATCTCAATTGAAGGTTGTTACGCAAATTTCATTGTAAATAGTAAAAACTTAAACTGTACAGCACCAGACCAAATGCATGTAAAAAATTGTAACCCACTAGACCGAGAGCACTAATGGACGGAAAACTTGAGAATAGTAGTAAAAGAAGTATACTCAACTAAATATAGTTTTATGATCAGCGGTTTGAGACTAGCGTGCTTTACGAGGCATATTCTTAAAGATTTATTTATCAAAAACTTGGGAAAGTAATTTCTGATTTGTTTCCAAGCACATAATGGCAGACGTGAAATACCTGCGTTGACAGTACCATAGGACACCTCTAAGGCCGGCAGATGTGGCCGAGCGGTTCTAGACGCTTCAGTCCGGAGCCACGCTGCTGCTACGGTCGAAGGTTCGAATCTTGCCTCGGGCATGGATGTGTGTGATCTCCTTAGGTTAGTTAGGTTTAAGTAGTTCTAAGTCTATGGGACTGATGACCTCAGATGTTAAGTCCCATAGTGCTTAGAGCCATCTGAACCATTTTCAACACCTCTAAAACCTCACCATTACCGACGTAAAACAAAAGAAGCGTCATAAAATGAGAAAGTAGAAACGGAGAGCGAAAACTTTGCTTTCTGGGAAACGTAACGTATAACTTATTAGAAGGTGCTAAGCGTTTTTGAGGGATGACTCTTGTAATCTGAAGACATTTTTCAGGATGGGAGCTTAAATACGAGATAAAATCTCGCTCGCAAGGCTCAAGCGGACGGAGGTGTGGGCGGCTATCAGAGTCAAAGAGGCGGGCAGCAGTGTAGCCGAGCTGTTCGCCGCCCCCGCCCCCGCCCCCGCCTCCTCCGCCGCCGCCCCTGGACAAATGGCAGCCATCGCTCAGCCGGGACCAGATGAGCCGCCTCTTCTCAAGCCGGCAGCGGCTGGCGCTCCTCGCAGTGGAGCGGCTGGGATATCACTCGTCCACGGACCGCCCAGACTGCTCTGATTAAAGTACCAGCGCGCGCAGCACTTGCCGCTCTAAAAATAAACCTCGCAGCCTCTTCATCAGCTTAAGGAAAGTGCGCGCACCTACCGAGAGAAGAAACACTTCGAGAGAAGCGCCTCTGTAGGGCGAGATGCGGGTGTAAAAATTTGGAACAAACGGCCCCATCTTAAAGTTAAATTTTAAAAAATCGAAATGTTAGAAGCTACAAAACAGTGAGGAAAGCGTCTATACATCCAATTTTTCCGTCATTGTGCGGTTCATAGTAGAAAATTGTTGGCACTTAAATACATTAGTCCTTTTCTACATTTATAGACGATTAAGGACATTGCAGGTTCTGGCAAAAAACACTGATTCT